>NW_026125743.1:0-141944 GCF_943737965.1 Phodopus roborovskii
CAAAAAAGACAAATAAGACTCACAATTATTCATCAAAAGGTGGGTTTGCCATTGGTGACTTCCTTGGGAAGGTGGTAATCCATTTGTTAGAGTAAACTTTGTGATTATTGGATTTCAGTCCATCTCTTTTGAGGCAGCCGCCCAACATTAATTATGTGATATCTTCTAAAAACCCTGCATACACAATGACAGTTCAGCATTTAAACATGTTACTACTCTGCTCTGCGATTAAATAAGGGATGAACCTGGGAGTTTCCCACAATCATGTGGGAGTCAACAGAGAGTCAATTGTGTGGAGTATGGCAGACCATTTCATCCTCTGATTATTTTGTTATTTGATTATTAAAATAGGACATTTGATAATCCATGATCTGTGGATTGAGGTGAAGCAATATGGGAGGCAATTATTATAGACCATCTTATCATCAATTGTGTAGTTAAAATATTTAAATTAATCCCGACTGCATAGTTCATGAGCCTGGTTTGGAGCCACCTTAGGGAAGTGGATGATGTTACATGAACTCATTATTTGATTATTTAGTTATATAAAACAATGATTATATCGTCCATGACACCTAAAATATGGTGCCACAAATCATCTAATTACATAATTAATGAATGTAAGTTGACAATCTGTGTTAATCCCCAAGATAACGTAAATATTTGTGTAGTTATGTAAACAACAATCCCCCATTCCATGAAGAGACCTGTAAAGCTCCCACTTGTGGAGTTAATGTGCAATATCATCACATTGTATGATTCATTGACTCAATTGATGATGATGACATCCTTCATGACTGGAGGTCTGGCTATGCTTCCCTGCCAGTAAAATACTACATCCCTATTTATTGTGACATTTACCTATTAGTGACTTATTTAATTCTTTAAATTATGTAAACGACAGACACTGCCATCACCGATTACGGTTAGGGTGCAAAAATCTGTCAGGGACAAGGTTGGAAAGTTGTAGAAATGGGCAGAGCATCTATTCTGCATCTTCCAGAGTACGAGGGATGCTGGGTGATTGAGTCCTGAAGGTTTCACGGTGCCCTCTCAGAAGTTCAAGGACTTCACCAAGGCCGGATCGGTGGTCTGGCTGTTGACTACCTGCTCTTCCTCTACATCTTCACATCGGTTGTGATCTACCATGAGAAGAAGGAGTGGCACTAGGAGGTCGGCACATCACCGGACCTGGCATAAGGATGACGACTCAGAACACAGAAGAATATCTCTCTCTCAGCTACGCTGGTGATACCCCTGCTGCAGCCACCTTTTCAGCTGTTATCATCATTGTGGCTACTACTGCTACGCTAGGATTGGGCCCACTATCTAATGTCCTGCCGAACCACAACAGATTCAGGCGCTTGTGATGAGGTCAGGCCAACAGAATTCATCAGGCAAGACAGTATGATTATCTGAGGATTAACTGATGGCCTGTTAAAAATGCGTGATGACCGCATACAGTTTCATACTTGGCAAGTCTGCCCAGGAATTGATGATACCAAAAAATGTCAACGGCTTACATATTTAAAGATGTAATTATTAAATTCTTTCATTATATAATCTGTGACCCCTGAAGTTTGGAGCCAGGTTGTGTGACTCAAGTGTGACAGACCATGTTACTATCTGATTATTTCATTATTCAAATCTGTCTTTTTTCTACTCCAGGGAGAGTGGAGTCTGTATCCACCTTGTTGGTGTCCAATTGTATCTTGTGAATTCTTTCCCTTTCTTTCTTTCTTTCTTTCTTTATTCTTTCTTTCTTCCTTTCTTTTTTTAAATCAATGTTGATATCATTTTGTTATCTCTCCGGGGGAGAATTATGAGAAACTATCTCTTTATTCATTCATTTTTTGTTTCAAATCTCTGATTAAGTATTCAATGTCTCTTCAGTATTGTGCAATCATTTAGGCTTTCGCATAAAACACCATCCACTTGTTTGATTTTGTTCATTTAATTATGAAAATCGGTCATTATGTATTCTGTGATCACTGGAGTTTTGAGCCTCCTTTGGGGAGACCAATGTACCAGACCATCAGGTATGCTAATACTACACTTACTTCTTTAACTGTTGAACTAGGAAATTAAGTAAAAATTCATCTTTTAATTTACGTATTTCAAATACAGGTAATGTTATGGACCATAACTCCCGTTTGGAGTCAGATTTTGGGAGTTGATGATGTAATATCATCTCATTACTTCATCATTTACCTATGTAAATAGATCTTTACATCAGCGATAGGTTTAGGACTTTGGTGCCATCTCACCAGTGTTAATATAAAAGGCCCACTAATTAATTTTCCATTTAATTTTTGAAAAACATCATTATTCCAGTAAGATATCAGTCTGACTACTCCATGTTGGATTTAAGTATGCACCACCATGTCATTTTCAATCATTTTTCATTATATATTAATGATTAAAATCGATGAAGATGTTGTTCTTCTTTAGTGGAGTCGGCCAAACCTCCATGGGGGTTAATCACATGGCATTATTTAATTATCTAAGTACTACTTCCTTAACAATCACTGGAGTTTGGTTCCATCTTTTGAAAGTAAAATATCGAGGGACTATCAATTATTAACTTATTTGATTTCGTAAGTAATGATGGTATCATCTGTCATTTGGCTGCTTTGGAATTGACACAGCAGGAGATCGGTACCAGAAGCAGTGGCCAGACAATAGGAGAAACTGCCTTATACAGTGGTTACTGATTACACAATAGTAGATATTTAACAATCGAATGATTACACGATTAAAAAAAAACTGTACTGTTTCCCATCTTCAGTTTCTGAGAGGTTGCAACAGAACTGATCCATGAAGGACACAGTGACCACCTATTTTAAAAATGGAATAACTGAATAATCTCCTGATAAGGGGAATCTCATCTAATGAACTCTGTCGGACTGTTAACATGACACACCACCAACAATAAATAACCCTAAACTAACCATATTAGAAAGCAGGGTATAGGACTTAATAGAGAACAGTCAATTGAGGAATCCAAAATGACTGAAAGAAACAGAAGACACTGCTCAAAATCCTTAATCATCAGCCTAATGCAAATCTAAACAACTCTGAGAAACCATGGGATCAAGCTCCTCTAAAGGTAAGAGGAGGCAGAGGGAGTTAATTTTATTTCAATGAAGGGAAAGGGATTAAGGTAGAGGCGATTAATTGTATTGCTTCCGATCTAGAAATTAGAAAATTGAAGCATAGAAAACAGGTTTAAAATACTCATCATTGTACTTGAATGGCACAATGATGCTTTCTTTTTCATGCTTATGTCACTATAGGCAAGTTGTAGCTTGAGAGACTGGTAAATATGTAGAACCCAAAAGAAAGAGCCCTGCTTTGTTTTTGTGAGAAACTCAGTGAGGCTGTAAGTTTAGCTCATCGGTGGGTATACTCCTTTAAGCATGTGGGAGGGGCACTAGAATGGGACAGAATGTTGGTTCATAAATGTTGCCTGGCAACCCTGTTGCATTCTGTATCCTGGTATCATGGGCCAAGGACGAGAGAGCAGCTTCGAGAAAGTGTTATCATGGGACATTACAGTCTCCCAAGGTAACTATCTCCTAAAACTTTTAATGAGAACATTTGATTCGCCTAAACAAGTCATAGCCACACCTCTGGAGGTGTGTCTACAGCTTTTACTGGTTACCAAATTCAAGATTACCCAGTCATCAGAGAGCGTAGTCTGTGGAGAAACAGTTCAAAGTCTTCTGTTTATGAATACTCTAGCTCCTAAGAAGTCAAACTATGGAACAAAAGACAAATAAGACTGACAATTATTCATCAAAAGGTGAGTTTGCCATTGGTGACTTTCTTCAGGAAGGTGGTAATCCATTTGTTAGAGTAGACTTTGTGATTATTGGATTTCAGTCCATCTCTTTTGAGGCAGCCGCCCAACATTAAATATGTGATATCTTCTAAAAACGCTGCATACACAATGACAGTTCAGCATTTAAACATGTTACTACTCTGCTCTGCCATTAAATAAGGGATGAACCTGGGAGTTTCCCACAATCATGTGGGAGTCAACAGAGAGTCAGTTGTGTGGAGTGTGGCAGACCATTTCATCCTCTGATTATTTTGTTATTTGATTATTAAAATAGGACATTTGATAATCCATGATCTGTGGATTGAGGTGATGCGATGTAGGGAGGCAATTATTATAGACCATCTTATCATCAATTGTGTAGTTAAAATATTTAAAATTAATCCCGACTGCATAGTTCATGAGCCTGGTTTGGAGCCACCTTAGGGAAGTGGATGATGTTACATGAACTCATTATTTGAATATTTAATTATATAAAACAACGATTATATAATCCATGACACCTAGAATCTGGTGCCACTGATCATCTAATTACATAATTAATGAATGTAAATTGGCAATCTCTGTTAATCCCCAAGGTAACGTAAATATTTGTGTAGTTATGTAAACAACAATCCCCATTCCATGAAGAGACCTGTAAAGCTCCCACTTGTGGAGATAATGTGCAATATCTTCACATTGTATGATTCATTGACTCAATTGATGATGATGACATCCTTCATGACTGGAGTCTGGCCATGCTTCCCTGCCAGTAGAATGCTACATCCCCTATTTATTGTGACAGTTAGCTATTAGTGACTTATTTAATTCTTTAAATTATGTAAACCACAGACACTGCCATCACCGATTACGGTTAGGGTGCAAAAATCTGTCAGGGACAAGGTTGGAAAGTTGTAGACATGGGCAGAGCATTTGCTGAATGATCTATGCATCTTCCAGAGTACGAGGGGATGCTGGGTGATTGAGTCCTGAAGATTTCACGGTGCCCTCTGGGAAGTTCAAGGACTTCACCAAGGCCGGAACGGTGGTCTGGCTGTTGACTACCTGTTCTTCCTCTACATCTTCACATCGGTTGTGATCTACCATGAGAAGAAGGAGTGGCACTAGGAGAGTCGGCATCATCACCGAGACCTGGCATAAGGATGGCGACTCAGAAGACAGAAGAACATCTCTCTTTCAGCTACGATATTGATGCCCCTGCTGCAGACATCTTTTCAGCTGTTATCAACATTGTGGCTACTACTGCTACGCTAGGATTGGGCCCACTATCAAATGTCCTGCCGAACCACAACAGACATTCAGGCGCTTGTGATGAGGTCAGGCCTACAGAATTCATCAGGCAAGACAGTATGATTATCTGAGGATTAACTGGTGGCCTGTTAAAAATGCTTGATGACAGCATACAGTTTCATACTTGGCAAGTCTGCCCAGGAATTGATGATACTAAAAAATGTCAACGGCTTACATATTTAAAGATGTAATTATTAAATTCTTTCATTATATAATCTGTGACCCCTGAAGTTTGGAGCCAGTGTGTGTGACTCAAGTGTGACAGACCATATAGCAATCTGATTATTTCATTATTCAAATCTGTCTTTTTCTACTCCAGGGAGAGTGGAGTCTGTATCCACCTTGTTGGTGTTCAATTGTATCTTGTGAATTCTTCTTTCTTTCTTTCTTTTCATTCTTTCTTTCTTCCTTTCTTTTTTTAAATCAATGTTGATATCAATTTTTATCTCTCCAAGGGAGAATTATGAGAAACCATCTCTTTATTCATTCATTTTTTGTTCAAATCTCTGATTAAGTATTCAATATCTCTTCAGTTTTGTGCAATCATTTAGGCTTCATGCATAAAACACCATCCACTTGTTTAATTTGTGTTCATTTAATTATGAAAATCTGTCATTATGTATTCTGTTATCACTGGAGTTTTGAGCCTCCTTTGGGGAGACCAATGTACCAGACCATCATGTATTCTAATACTACACTTACTTCTTTAACTGTTAAACTAGGAAATTATGTAATATTCATCATTTAATTTACGTATTTCAAATACAGTTAATGTTATGGACCATAACTACCGTTTGGAGTCAGATTTTGGGGAGTTGATGATATAATATCATCTCATTACTTCATCATTTAGCTATGTAAATAGATCTTTACATCAGCGATAGGTTTAGGACTTTGGTGCCATCTCATCGGTGTTAATATAAAAGGCCCACTAATTAATTTTCCATTTAATTTTTGAAAAACATCATTATTCCAGTAAGAGATCAGTCTGACTACTGCTTGTTGGATTTAAGTTTGCACCACCATGTCATTTTTCAATCATTTTTCATTATATATTCATTATTAAAATCGATAGAGATGTTGTTCTTCTTGACTGTAGTCCGGTCAAATCCCCATGGGAGTTAATCACATGGCATTATTTAATTATCTAAGTACTACTTCCTTGACAATCACTGGAGTTTGGTTCCATCTTTTGAAAGTAAAATATCGAGGACTATCCAATTATTAACTTATTTGATTGCGTAAGTAATGATGGTGTCATCTGTCATTTGGCTGCTTTGGAATTGACACAGCAGGAGATCGGTACCAGAAGCAGTGGCCAGACAATAGGAGAAACTGCCTTATACAATGATTACTGATTACACAATAGTAGATATTTAACAATCGAATGATTACACGTATTTAAAAAATACTGTACTGTTTCCCATCTTCAGTTTCTGAGAGGTTGCAACAGAACTGATCCATGAAGGACACAGTGACCACCTATTTTAAAAATGGAATAACTGAATAATCTCCTGATAAGGGAATCTCATCTAATGAACTCTGTCGGGCTGTTAACATGACACACCACCAACAATAAATAACCCTAAATAACCATATTAGAAAGCAGGGTATAGGACTTAATAGAGAACAGTCAATTGAGGAATCCAAAATGACTGAAAGAAACAGAAGACACTTGCTCAAAATCCTTAATCATCAGCCTAATGCAAATCTAAACAACTCTGAGAAACCATGGGATCAAGCTCCTCTAAAGGTAAGAGGAGGCAGAGGAGTTAATTTTATTTCAATAAAGGGAAAGGGATTAAGGTAGAGGCGATTAATTGTATTGCTTCCGATCTAGAAATTAGAAAATTGAAGCATAGAAAACAGGTTTAAAATACTCATCATTGTACTTGAATGGCACAATGATGCTTTCGTTTTCATGCTTATGTCACTATAGGCAAGTTGTAGCTTGAGAGACTGGTAAATATGTGAACCCAAAAGAAAGAGCCCTGCTTTGTTTTTGTGAGAAACTCAGTGAGGCTGTAAGTTTAGCTCATCGGTGGGTATACTCCTTTAAGCATGTGGGAGGGGCACTAGAATGGGACAGAATGTTGGTTCATAAATGTTGCCTGGCAACCCTGTTGCATTCTGTATCCTGGTATCATGGGCCAAGGACGAGAGAGCAGCTTCGAGAAAGTGTTATCATGGGACATTACAGTCTCCCAAGGTAACTATCTCCTAAAACTTTTAATGAGAACATTTGATTCGCCTAAACAAGTCATAGCCACACCTCTGGAGGTGTGTCTACAGCTTTTACTGGTTACCAAATTCAAGATTACCCAGTCATCAGAGAACGTAGTCTGTGGAGAAACAGTTCAAAGTCTTCTGTTTATGAATACTCTAGCTCCTAAGAAGTCAAACTATGGAACAAAAGACAAATAAGACTGACAATTATTCATCAAAAGGTGAGTTTGCCATTGATGACTTCCTTCAGGATGGTGGTAATCCATTTGTTAGAGTAAACTTTGTGATTATTGGATTTCAGTCCATCTCTTTTGAGGCAGCCGCCCAACATTAAATATGTGATATCTTCTAAAAACGCTGCATACACAATGACAGTTCAGCATTTAAACATGTTACTACTCTGCTCTGCCATTAAATAAGGGATGAACCTGGGAGTTTCCCACAATCATGTGGGAGTCAACAGAGAGTCAGTTGTGTGGAGTATGGCAGACCATTTCATCCTCTGATTATTTTGTTATTTGATTATTAAAATAGGACATTTGATAATCCATGATCTGTGGATTGAGGTGATGCGATATGGGAGGCAATTATTATAGACCATCTTATCATCAATTGTGTAGTTAAAATATTTAAATTAATCCCGACTGCATAGTTCATGAGCCTGGTTTGGAGCCACCTTAGGGAAGTGGATGATGTTACATGAACTCATTATTTGAATATTTAATTATATAAAACAATGATTATATCGTCCATGACACCTGGAATCTGGTGCCACTGATCATCTAATTACATGATTAATGAATGTAAATTGATAATCTCTGTTAATCCCCAAGGGTAACGTAAATATTTGTGTAGTTATGTAAACAACAATCCCCCATTCCATGAAGAGACCTGTAAAGCTCCCACTTGTGGAGATAATGTGCAATATCTTCACATTGTATGATTCATTGACTCAATTGATGATGATGACATCCTTCATGACTGGAGTCTGGCCATGCTTCCCTGCCAGTAGAATGCTACATCCCCTATTTATTGTGACAGTTAGCTATTAGTGACTTATTTAATTCTTTAAATTATGTAAACCACAGACACTGCCATCACCGATTACGGTTAGGGGTGCAAAAATCTGTCAGGGACAAGGTTGGAAAGTTGTAGACATGGGCAGAGCATTTGCTGAATGATCTATGCATCTTCCAGAGTACGAGGGATGCTGGGTGATTGAGTCCTGAAGATTTCACGGTGCCCTCTGAGAAGTTCAAGGACTTCACCAAGGCCGGAACGGTGGTCTGGCTGTTGACTACCTGTTCTTCCTCTACATCTTCACATCGGTTGTGATCTACCATGAGAAGAAGGAGTGGCACTAGGAGGTCGGCATCATCACCGAGACCCGGCATAAGGATGACGACTCAGAAGACAGAAGAACATCTCTCTTTCAGCCCTACGATATTGATGCCCCTGCTGCAGACATCTTTTCAGCTGTTATCAACATTGTGGCTACTACTGCTACGCTAGGATTGGGCCCACTATCAAATGTCCTGCCGAACCACAACAGACATTCAGGCGCTTGTGATGAGGTCAGGCCAACAGAATTCATCAGGCAAGACAGTATGATTATCTGAGGATTAACTGATGGCCTGTTAAAAATGCTTGATGACAGCATACAGTTTCATACTTGGCAAGTCTGCCCAGGAATTGATGATACTAAAAAATGTCCAACGGCTTACATATTTAAAGATGTAATTATTAAATTCTTTCATTATATAATCTGTGACCCCTGAAGTTTGGAGCCAGTGTGTGTGACTCAAGTGTGACAGACCATATAACAATCTGATTATTTCATTATTCAAATCTGTCTTTTTTCTACTCCAGGGAGAGTGGAGTCTGTATCCACCTTGTTGGTGTTCAATTGTATCTTGTGAATTTTCTTTCTTTCTTTCTTTCATTCTTTCTTTCTTCCTTTCTTTTTTAAATCAATGTTGATATCATTTTTTATCTCTCCAAGGGAGAATTATGAGAAACCATCTCTTTATTCATTCATTTTTTGTTCAAATCTCTGATTAAGTATTCAATATCTCTTCAGTTTTGTGCAGTCATTTAGGCTTCATGCATAAAACACCATCCACTTGTTTAATTTGTGTTCATTTAATTATGAAAATCTGTCATTATGTATTCTGTTATCACTGGAGTTTTGAGCCTCCTTTGGGGAGACCAATGTACCAGACCATCATGTATTCTAATACTACACTTACTTCTTTAACTTGTTAAACTAGGAAATTATGTAATATTCATCATTTAATTTACGTATTTCAAATACAGTTAATGTTATGGACCATAACTACCGTTTGGAGTCAGATTTTGGGAGTTGATGATATAATATCATCTCATTACTTCATCATTTAGCTATGTAAATAGATCTTTACATCAGCGATAGGTTTAGGACTTTGGTGCCATCTCATCGGTGTTAATATAAAAGGCCCACTAATTAATTTTCCATTTAATTTTTGAAAAACATCATTATTCCAGTAAGAGATCAGTCTGACTACTGCTTGTTGGATTTAAGTTTGCACCACCATGTCATTTTTCAATCATTTTTCATTATATATTCATTATTAAAATCGATAGAGATGTTGTTCTTCTTGAGTGTAGTCCGGTCAAACCCCATGGGAGTTAATCACATGGCATTATTTAATTATCTAAGTACTACTTCCTTGACAATCACTGGAGTTTGGTTCCATCTTTTGAAAGTAAAATATCGAGGACTATCCAATTATTAACTTATTTGATTGCGTAAGTAATGATGGTGTCATCTGTCATTTGGCTGCTTTGGAATTGACACAGCAGGAGATCGGTACCAGAAGCAGTGGCCAGACAATAGGAGAAACTGCCTTATACAATGATTACTGATTACACAATAGTAGATATTTAACAATCGAATGATTACACGATTTAAAAAATACTGTACTGTTTCCCATCTTCAGTTTCTGAGAGGTTGCAACAGAACTGATCCATGAAGGACACAGTGACCACCTATTTTAAAAATGGAATAACTGAATAATCTCCTGATAAGGGAATCTCATCTAATGAACTCTGTCGGGCTGTTAACATGACACACCACCAACAATAAATAACCCTAAATAACCATATTAGAAAGCAGGGTATAGGACTTAATAGAGAACAGTCAATTGAGGAATCCAAAATGACTGAAAGAAACAGAAGACACTGCTCAAAATCCTTAATCATCAGCCTAATGCAAATCTAAACAACTCTGAGAAACCATGGGATCAAGCTCCTCTAAAGGTAAGAGGAGGCAGAGGAGTTAATTTTATTTTCAATAAAGGGAAAAGGGATTAAGGTAGAGGCGATTAATTGTATTGCTTCCGATCTAGAAATTAGAAAATTGAAGCATAGAAAACAGGTTTAAAATACTCATCATTGTACTTGAATGGCACAATGATGCTTTCGTTTTCATGCTTATGTCACTATAGGCAAGTTGTAGCTTGAGAGACTGGTAAATATGTAGAACCCAAAAGAAAGAGCCCTGCTTTGTTTTTGTGAGAAACTCAGTGAGGCTGTAAGTTTAGCTCATCGGTGGGTATACTCCTTTAAGCATGTGGGAGGGGCACTAGAATGGGACAGAATGTTGGTTCATAAATGTTGCCTGGCAACCCTGTTGCATTCTGTATCCTGGTATCATGGGCCAAGGACGAGAGAGCAGCTTCGAGAAAGTGTTATCATGGGACATTACAGTCTCCCAAGGTAACTATCTCCTAAAACTTTTAATGAGAACATTTGATTCGCCTAAACAAGTCATAGCCACACCTCTGGAGGTGTGTCTACAGCTTTTACTGGTTACCAAATTCAAGATTACCCAGTCATCAGAGAACGTAGTCTGTGGAGAAACAGTTCAAAGTCTTCTGTTTATGAATACTCTAGCTCCTAAGAAGTCAAACTATGGAACAAAAGACAAATAAGACTGACAATTATTCATCAAAAGGTGAGTTTGCCATTGATGACTTCCTTCAGGATGGTGGTAATCCATTTGTTAGAGTAAACTTTGTGATTATTGGATTTCAGTCCATCTCTTTTGAGGCAGCCGCCCAACATTAAATATGTGATATCTTCTAAAACGCTGCATACACAATGACAGTTCAGCATTTAAACATGTTACTACTCTGCTCTGCCATTAAATAAGGGATGAACCTGGGAGTTTCCCACAATCATGTGGGAGTCAACAGAGAGTCAGTTGTGTGGAGTATGGCAGACCATTTCATCCTCTGATTATTTTGTTATTTGATTATTAAAATAGGACATTTGATAATCCATGATCTGTGGATTGAGGTGATGCGATATGGGAGGCAATTATTATAGACCATCTTATCATCAATTGTGTAGTTAAAATATTTAAATTAATCCCGACTGCATAGTTCATGAGCCTGGTTTGGAGCCACCTTAGGGAAGTGGATGATGTTACATGAACTCATTATTTGAATATTTAATTATATAAAACAACGATTATATCGTCCATGACACCTGGAATCTGGTGCCACTGATCATCTAATTACATGATTAATGAATGTAAATTGACAATCTCTGTTAATCCCCAAGGTAACGTAAATATTTGTGTAGTTATGTAAACAACAATCCCCCATTCCATGAAGAGACCTGTAAAGCTCCCACTTGTGGAGATAATGTGCAATATCTTCACATTGTATGATTCATTGACTCAATTGGTGATGATGACATCCTTCATGACTGGAGTCTGGCCATGCTTCCCTGCCAGTAGAATGCTACATCCCCTATTTATTGTGACAGTTAGCTATTAGTGACTTATTTAATTCTTTAAATTATGTAAACCACAGACACTGCCATCACCGATTACGGTTAGGGTGCAAAAATCTGTCAGGGACAAGGTTGGAAAGTTGTAGACATGGGCAGAGCATTTGCTGAATGATCTATGCATCTTCCAGAGTACGAGGGATGCTGGGTGATTGAGTCCTGAAGATTTCACGGTGCCCTCTGAGAAGTTCAAGGACTTCACCAAGGCCGGAACGGTGGTCTGGCTGTTGACTACCTGTTCTTCCTCTACATCTTCACATCGGTTGTGATCTACCATGAGAAGAAGGAGTGGCACTAGGAGGTCGGCATCATCACCGAGACCTGGCATAAGGATGACGACTCAGAAGACAGAAGAACATCTCTCTTTCAGCTACGATACTGATGCCCCTGCTGCAGACATCTTTTCAGCTGTTATCAACATTGTGGCTACTACTGCTACGCTAGGATTGGGCCCACTATCAAATGTCCTGCCGAACCACAACAGACATTCAGGCGCTTGTGATGAGGTCAGGCCAACAGAATTCATCAGGCAAGACAGTATGATTATCTGAGGATTAACTGATGGCCTGTTAAAAATGCTTGATGACAGCATACAGTTTCATACTTGGCAAGTCTGCCCCGGAATTGATGATACTAAAAATGTCAATGGCTTACATATTTAAAGATGTAATTATTAAATTCTTTCATTATATAATCTGTGACCCCTGAAGTTTGGAGCCAGTGTGTGTGACTCAAGTGTGACAGACCATATAACAATCTGATTATTTCATTATTCAAATCTGTCTTTTTCTACTCCAGGGAGAGTGGAGTCTGTATCCACCTTGTTGGTGTTCAATTGTATCTTGTGAATTCTTTCTTTCTTTCTTTCTTTCATTCTTTTCTTTCTTTCCTTTTTTTTAAATCAATGTTGATATCATTTTTTATCTCTCCAAGGGAGAATTATGAGAAACCATCTCTTTATTCATTCATTTTTTGTTCAAATCTCTGATTAAGTATTCAATATCTCTTCAGTTTTGTGCAGTCATTTAGGCTTCATGCATAAAACACCATCCACTTGTTTAATTTGTGTTCATTTAATTATGAAAATCTGTCATTATGTATTCTGTTATCACTGGAGTTTTGAGCCTCCTTTGGGAGACCAATGTACCAGACCATCATGTATTCTAATACTACACTTACTTCTTTAACTGTTAAACTAGGAAATTATGTAATATTCATCATTTAATTTACGTATTTCAAATACAGTTAATGTTATGGACCATAACTACCATTTGGAGTCAGATTTTGGGAGTTGATGATATAATATCATCTCATTACTTCATCATTTAGCTATGTAAATAGATCTTTACATCAGCGATAGGTTTAGGACTTTGGTGCCATCTCATCGGTGTTAATATAAAAGGCCCACTAATTAATTTTCCATTTAATTTTTGAAAAACATCATTATTCCAGTAAGAGATCAGTCTGACTACTGCTTGTTGGATTTAAGTTTGCACCACCATGTCATTTTTCAATCATTTTTCATTATATATTCATTATTAAAATCGATAGAGATGTTGTTCTTCTTGAGTGTAGTCCGGTCAAACCCCATGGGAGTTAATCACATGGCATTATTTAATTATCTAAGTACTACTTCCTTGACAATCACTGGAGTTTGGTTCCATCTTTTGAAAGTAAAATATCGAGGACTATCCAATTATTAACTTATTTGATTGCGTAAGTAATGATGGTGTCATCTGTCATTTGGCTGCTTTGGAATTGACACAGCAGGAGATCGGGTACCAGAAGCAGTGGCCAGACAATAGGAGAAACTGCCTTATACAATGATTACTGATTACACAATAGTAGATATTTAACAATCGAATGATTACACGATTTAAAAAATACTGTACTGTTTCCCATCTTCAGTTTCTGAGAGGTTGCAACAGAACTGATCCATGAAGGACACAGTGACCACCTATTTTAAAAATGGAATAACTGAATAATCTCCTGATAAGGGAATCTCATCTAATGAACTCTGTCGGGCTGTTAACATGACACACCACCAACAATAAATAACCCTAAATAACCATATTAGAAAGCAGGGTATAGGACTTAATAGAGAACAGTCAATTGAGGAATCCAAAATGACTGAAAGAAACAGAAGACACTGCTCAAAATCCTTAATCATCAGCCTAATGCAAATCTAAACAACTCTGAGAAACCATGGGATCAAGCTCCTCTAAAGGTAAGAGGAGGCAGAGGAGTTAATTTTATTTCAATAAAGGGAAAGGGATTAAGGTAGAGGCGATTAATTGTATTGCTTCCGATCTAGAAATTAGAAAATTGAAGCATAGAAAACAGGTTTAAAATACTCATCATTGTACTTGAATGGCACAATGATGCTTTCGTTTTCATGCTTATGTCACTATAGGCAAGTTGTAGCTTGAGAGACTGGTAAATATGTAGAACCCAAAAGAAAGAGCCCTGCTTTGTTTTTGTGAGAAACTCAGTGAGGCTGTAAGTTTAGCTCATCGGTGGGTATACTCCTTTAAGCATGTGGGAGGGGCACTAGAATGGGACAGAATGTTGGTTCATAAATGTTGCCTGGCAACCCTGTTGCATTCTGTATCCTGGTATCATGGGCCAAGGACGAGAGAGCAGCTTCGAGAAAGTGTTATCATGGGACATTACAGTCTCCCAAGGTAACTATCTCCTAAAACTTTTAATGAGAACATTTGATTCGCCTAAACAAGTCATAGCCACACCTCTGGAGGTGTGTCTACAGCTTTTACTGGTTACCAAATTCAAGATTACCCAGTCATCAGAGAACGTAGTCTGTGGAGAAACAGTTCAAAGTCTTCTGTTTATGAATACTCTAGCTCCTAAGAAGTCAAACTATGGAACAAAAGACAAATAAGACTGACAATTATTCATCAAAAGGTGAGTTTGCCATTGATGACTTCCTTCAGGATGGTGGTAATCCATTTGTTAGAGTAAACTTTGTGATTATTGGATTTCAGTCCATCTCTTTTGAGGCAGCCGCCCAACATTAAATATGTGATATCTTCTAAAAACGCTGCATACACAATGACAGTTCAGCATTTAAACATGTTACTACTCTGCTCTGCCATTAAATAAGGGATGAACCTGGGAGTTTCCCACAATCATGTGGGAGTCAACAGAGAGTCAGTTGTGTGGAGTATGGCAGACCATTTCATCCTCTGATTATTTTGTTATTTGATTATTAAAATAGGACATTTGATAATCCATGATCTGTGGATTGAGGTGATGCGATATGGGAGGCAATTATTATAGACCATCTTATCATCAATTGTGTAGTTAAAATATTTAAATTAATCCCGACTGCATAGTTCATGAGCCTGGTTTGGAGCCACCTTAGGGAAGTGGATGATGTTACATGAACTCATTATTTGAATATTTAATTATATAAAACAACGATTATATCGTCCATGACACCTGGAATCTGGTGCCACTGATCATCTAATTACATGATTAATGAATGTAAATTGACAATCTCTGTTAATCCCCAAGGTAACGTAAATATTTGTGTAGTTATGTAAACAACAATCCCCCATTCCATGAAGAGACCTGTAAAGCTCCCACTTGTGGAGATAATGTGCAATATCTTCACATTGTATGATTCATTGACTCAATTGATGATGATGACATCCTTCATGACTGGAGTCTGGCCATGCTTCCCTGCCAGTAGAATGCTACATCCCCTATTTATTGTGACAGTTAGCTATTAGTGACTTATTTAATTCTTTAAATTATGTAAACCACAGACACTGCCATCACCGATTACGGTTAGGGTGCAAAAATCTGTCAGGGACAAGGTTGGAAAGTTGTAGACATGGGCAGAGCATTTGCTGAATGATCTATGCATCTTCCAGAGTACGAGGGATGCTGGGTGATTGAGTCCTGAAGATTTCACGGTGCCCTCTGAGAAGTTCAAGGACTTCACCAAGGCCGGAACGGTGGTCTGGCTGTTGACTACCTGTTCTTCCTCTACATCTTCACATCGGTTGTGATCTACCATGAGAAGAAGGAGTGGCACTAGGAGGTCGGCATCATCACCGAGACCTGGCATAAGGATGACGACTCAGAAGACAGAAGAACATCTCTCTTTCAGCTACGATATTGATGCCCCTGCTGCAGACATCTTTTCAGCTGTTATCAACATTGTGGCTACTACTGCTACGCTAGGATTGGGCCCACTATCAAATGTCCTGCCGAACCACAACAGACATTCAGGCGCTTGTGATGAGGTCAGGCCAACAGAATTCATCAGGCAAGACAGTATGATTATCTGAGGATTAACTGATGGCCTGTTAAAAATGCTTGATGACAGCATACAGTTTCATACTTGGCAAGTCTGCCCAGGAATTGATGATACTAAAAAATGTCAACGGCTTACATATTTAAAGATGTAATTATTAAATTCTTTCATTATATAATCTGTGACCCCTGAAGTTTGGAGCCACGTGTGTGACTCAAGTGTGACAGACCATATAACAATCTGATTATTTCATTATTCAAATCTGTCTTTTTCTACTCCAGGGAGAGTGGAGTCTGTATCCACCTTGTTGGTGTTCAATTGTATCTTGTGAATTCTTTCTTTCTTTCTTTCTTTTCTTTCTTTCTCCTCCTTTCTTTTTTTAAATCAATGTTGATATCAATTTTTATCTCTCCAAGGGAGAATTATGAGAAACCATCTCTTTATTCATTCATTTTTTGTTCAAATCTCTGATTAAGTATTCAATATCTCTTCAGTTTTGTGCAATCATTTAGGCTTCATGCATAAAACACCATCCACTTGTTTAATTTGTGTTCATTTAATTATGAAAATCTGTCATTATGTATTCTGTTATCACTGGAGTTTTGAGCCTCCTTTGGGGAGACCAATGTACCAGACCATCATGTATTCTAATACTACACTTACTTCTTTAACTGTTAAACTAGGAAATTATGTAATATTCATCATTTAATTTACGTATTTCAAATACAGTTAATGTTATGGACCATAACTACCGTTTGGAGTCAGATTTTGGGAGTTGATGATATAATATCATCTCATTACTTCATCATTTAGCTATGTAAATAGATCTTTACATCAGCGATAGGTTTAGGACTTTGGTGCCATCTCATCGGTGTTAATATAAAAGGCCCACTAATTAATTTTCCATTTAATTTTTGAAAAACATCATTATTCCAGTAAGAGATCAGTCTGACTACTGCTTGTTGGATTTAAGTTTGCACCACCATGTCATTTTTCAATCATTTTTCATTATATATTCATTATTAAAATCGATAGAGATGTTGTTCTTCTTGAGTGTAGTCCGGTCAAACCCCATGGGAGTTAATCACATGGCATTATTTAATTATCTAAGTACTACTTCCTTGACAATCACTGGAGTTTGGTTCCATCTTTTGAAAGTAAAATATCGAGGACTATCCAATTATTAACTTATTTGATTGCGTAAGTAATGATGGTGTCATCTGTCATTTGGCTGCTTTGGAATTGACACAGCAGGAGATCGGTACCAGAAGCAGTGGCCAGACAATAGGAGAAACTGCCTTATACAATGATTACTGATTACACAATAGTAGATATTTAACAATCGAATGATTACACGATTTAAAAAATACTGTACTGTTTCCCATCTTCAGTTTCTGAGAGGTTGCAACAGAACTGATCCATGAAGGACACAGTGACCACCTATTTTAAAAATGGAATAACTGAATAATCTCCTGATAAGGGAATCTCATCTAATGAACTCTGTCGGGCTGTTAACATGACACACCACCAACAATAAATAACCCTAAATAACCATATTAGAAAGCAGGGTATAGGACTTAATAGAGAACAGTCAATTGAGGAATCCAAAATGACTGAAAGAAACAGAAGACACTGCTCAAAATCCTTAATCATCAGCCTAATGCAAATCTAAACAACTCTGAGAAACCATGGGATCAAGCTCCTCTAAAGGTAAGAGGAGGCAGAGGGAGTTAATTTTATTTCAATAAAGGGAAAGGGATTAAGGTAGAGGCGATTAATTGTATTGCTTCCGATCTAGAAATTAGAAAATTGAAGCATAGAAAACAGGTTTAAAATACTCATCATTGTACTTGAATGGCACAATGATGCTTTCGTTTTCATGCTTATGTCACTATAGGCAAGTTGTAGCTTGAGAGACTGGTAAATATGTAGAACCCAAAAGAAAGAGCCCTGCTTTGTTTTTGTGAGAAACTCAGTGAGGCTGTAAGTTTAGCTCATCGGTGGGTATACTCCTTTAAGCATGTGGGAGGGGGCACTAGAATGGGACAGAATGTTGGTTCATAAATGTTGCCTGGCAACCCTGTTGCATTCTGTATCCTGGTATCATGGGCCAAGGACGAGAGAGCAGCTTCGAGAAAGTGTTATCATGGGACATTACAGTCTCCCAAGGTAACTATCTCCTAAAACTTTTAATGAGAACATTTGATTCGCCTAAACAAGTCATAGCCACACCTCTGGAGGTGTGTCTACAGCTTTACTGGTTACCAAATTCAAGATTACCCAGTCATCAGAGAACGTAGTCTGTGGAGAAACAGTTCAAAGTCTTCTGTTTATGAATACTCTAGCTCCTAAGAAGTCAAACTATGGAACAAAAGACAAATAAGACTGACAATTATTCATCAAAAGGTGAGTTTGCCATTGATGACTTCCTTCAGGATGGTGGTAATCCATTTGTTAGAGTAAACTTTGTGATTATTGGATTTCAGTCCATCTCTTTTGAGGCAGCCGCCCAACATTAAATATGTGATATCTTCTAAAAACGCTGCATACACAATGACAGTTCAGCATTTAAACATGTTACTACTCTGCTCTGCCATTAAATAAGGGATGAACCTGGGAGTTTCCCACAATCATGTGGGAGTCAACAGAGAGTCAGTTGTGTGGAGTATGGCAGACCATTTCATCCTCTGATTATTTTGTTATTTGATTATTAAAATAGGACATTTGATAATCCATGATCTGTGGATTGAGGTGATGCGATATGGGAGGCAATTATTATAGACCATCTTATCATCAATTGTGTAGTTAAAATATTTAAATTAATCCCGACTGCATAGTTCATGAGCCTGGTTTGGAGCCACCTTAGGGAAGTGGATGATGTTACATGAACTCATTATTTGAATATTTAATTATATAAAACAACGATTATATCGTCCATGACACCTGGAATCTGGTGCCACTGATCATCTAATTACATGATTAATGAATGTAAATTGACAATCTCTGTTAATCCCCAAGGTAACGTAAATATTTGTGTAGTTATGTAAACAACAATCCCCCATTCCATGAAGAGACCTGTAAAGCTCCCACTTGTGGAGATAATGTGCAATATCTTCACATTGTATGATTCATTGACTCAATTGATGATGATGACATCCTTCATGACTGGAGTCTGGCCATGCTTCCCTGCCAGTAGAATGCTACATCCCCTATTTATTGTGACAGTTAGCTATTAGTGACTTATTTAATTCTTTAAATTATGTAAACCACAGACACTGCCATCACCGATTACGGTTAGGGTGCAAAAATCTGTCAGGGACAAGGTTGGAAAGTTGTAGACATGGGCAGAGCATTTGCTGAATGATCTATGCATCTTCCAGAGTACGAGGGATGCTGGGTGATTGAGTCCTGAAGATTTCACGGTGCCCTCTGAGAAGTTCAAGGACTTCACCAAGGCCGGAACGGTGGTCTGGCTGTTGACTACCTGTTCTTCCTCTACATCTTCACATCGGTTGTGATCTACCATGAGAAGAAGGAGTGGCACTAGGAGGTCGGCATCATCACCGAGACCTGGCATAAGGATGACGACTCAGAAGACAGAAGAACATCTCTCTTTCAGCTACGATATTGATGCCCCTGCTGCAGACATCTTTTCAGCTGTTATCAACATTGTGGCTACTACTGCTACGCTAGGATTGGGCCCACTATCAAATGTCCTGCCGAACCACAACAGACATTCAGGCGCTTGTGATGAGGTCAGGCCAACAGAATTCATCAGGCAAGACAGTATGATTATCTGAGGATTAACTGATGGCCTGTTAAAAATGCTTGATGACAGCATACAGTTTCATACTTGGCAAGTCTGCCCAGGAATTGATGATACTAAAAAATGTCAACGGCTTACATATTTAAAGATGTAATTATTAAATTCTTTCATTATATAATCTGTGACCCCTGAAGTTTGGAGCCAGTGTGTGTGACTCAAGTGTGACAGACCATATAACAATCTGATTATTTCATTATTCAAATCTGTCTTTTTCTACTCCAGGGAGAGTGGAGTCTGTATCCACCTTGTTGGTGTTCAATTGTATCTTGTGAATTCTTTCTTTCTTTCTTTCTTTCATTCTTTCTTTCTTCCTTTCTTTTTTTAAATCAATGTTGATATCAATTTTTATCTCTCCAAGGGAGAATTATGAGAAACCATCTCTTTATTCATTCATTTTTTGTTCAAATCTCTGATTAAGTATTCAATATCTCTTCAGTTTTGTGCAGTCATTTAGGCTTCATGCATAAAACACCATCCACTTGTTTAATTTGTGTTCATTTAATTATGAAAATCTGTCATTATGTATTCTGTTATCCCTGGAGTTTTGAGCCTCCTTTGGGGAGACCAATGTACCAGACCATCATGTATTCTAATACTACACTTACTTCTTTAACTGTTAAACTAGGAAATTATGTAATATTCATCATTTAATTTACGTATTTCAAATACAGTTAATGTTATGGACCATAACTACCGTTTGGAGTCAGATTTTGGGAGTTGATGATATAATATCATCTCATTACTTCATCATTTAGCTATGTAAATAGATCTTTACATCAGCGATAGGTTTAGGACTTTGGTGCCATCTCATCGGTGTTAATATAAAAGGCCCACTAATTAATTTTCCATTTAATTTTTGAAAAACATCATTATTCCAGTAAGAGATCAGTCTGACTACTGCTTGTTGGATTTAAGTTTGCACCACCATGTCATTTTTCAATCATTTTTCATTATATATTCATTATTAAAATCGATAGAGATGTTGTTCTTCTTGAGTGTAGTCCGGTCAAACCCCATGGGAGTTAATCACATGGCATTATTTAATTATCTAAGTACTACTTCCTTGACAATCACTGGAGTTTGGTTCCATCTTTTGAAAGTAAAATATCGAGGACTATCCAATTATTAACTTATTTGATTGCGTAAGTAATGATGGTGTCATCTGTCATTTGGCTGCTTTGGAATTGACACAGCAGGAGATCGGTACCAGAAGCAGTGGCCAGACAATAGGAGAAACTGCCTTATACAATGATTACTGATTACACAATAGTAGATATTTAACAATCGAATGATTACACGATTTAAAAAATACTGTACTGTTTCCCATCTTCAGTTTCTGAGAGGTTGCAACAGAACTGATCCATGAAGGACACAGTGACCACCTATTTTAAAAATGGAATAACTGAATAATCTCCTGATAAGGGAATCTCATCTAATGAACTCTGTCGGGCTGTTAACATGACACACCACCAACAATAAATAACCCTAAATAACCATATTAGAAAGCAGGGTATAGGACTTAATAGAGAACAGTCAATTGAGGAATCCAAAATGACTGAAAGAAACAGAAGACACTGCTCAAAATCCTTAATCATCAGCCTAATGCAAATCTAAACAACTCTGAGAAACCATGGGATCAAGCTCCTCTAAAGGTAAGAGGAGGCAGAGGAGTTAATTTTATTTCAATAAAGGGAAAGGGATTAAGGTAGAGGCGATTAATTGTATTGCTTCCGATCTAGAAATTAGAAAATTGAAGCATAGAAAACAGGTTTAAAATACTCATCATTGTACTTGAATGGCACAATGATGCTTTCGTTTTCATGCTTATGTCACTATAGGCAAGTTGTAGCTTGAGAGACTGGTAAATATGTAGAACCCAAAAGAAAGAGCCCTGCTTTGTTTTTGTGAGAAACTCAGTGAGGCTGTAAGTTTAGCTCATCGGTGGGTATACTCCTTTAAGCATGTGGGAGGGGCACTAGAATGGGACAGAATGTTGGTTCATAAATGTTGCCTGGCAACCCTCCTTGCATTCTGTATCCTGGTATCATGGGCCAAGGACGAGAGAGCAGCTTCGAGAAAGTGTTATCATGGGACAATTACAGTCTCCCAAGGTAACTATCTCCTAAAACTTTTAATGAGAACATTTGATTCGCCTAAACAAGTCATAGCCACACCTCTGGAGGTGTGTCTACAGCTTTTACTGGTTACCAAATTCAAGATTACCCAGTCATCAGAGAACGTAGTCTGTGGAGAAACAGTTCAAAGTCTTCTGTTTATGAATACTCTAGCTCCTAAGAAGTCAAACTATGGAACAAAAGACAAATAAGACTGACAATTATTCATCAAAAGGTGAGTTTGCCATTGATGACTTCCTTCAGGATGGTGGTAATCCATTTGTTAGAGTAGACTTTGTGATTATTGGATTTCAGTCCATCTCTTTTGAGGCAGCCGTCCAACATTAAATATGTGATATCTTCTAAAAACCCTGCATACACAATGACAGTTCAGCATTTAAACATGTTACTACTCTGCTCTGCCATTAAATAAGGGATGAACCTGGGAGTTTCCCACAATCATGTGGGAGTCAACAGAGAGTCAGTTGTGTGGAGTATGGCAGACCATTTCATCCTCTGATTATTTTGTTATTTGATTATTAAAATAGGACATTTGATAATCCATGATCTGTGGATTGAGGTGATGCGATATGGGAGGCAATTATTATAGACCATCTTATCATCAATTATATAGTTAAAATATTTAAATTAATCCCGACTGCATAGTTCATGAGCCTGGTTTGGAGCCACCTTAGGGAAGTGGATGATGTTACATGAACTCATTATTTGAATATTTAATTATATAAAACAACGATTATATCGTCCATGACACCTGGAATCTGGTGCCACTGATCATCTAATTACATAATTAATGAATGTAAATTGACAATCTCTGTTAATCCCCAAGATAATGTAAATATTTGTGTAGTTATGTAAACCAAAAATTCCCCATTCCATGAAGAGACCTGTAAAGCTCCCTCTTGTGGCGATAATGTGCAATATCTTCACAGTTTATGATTCATTGTCTCAATGGATGATGATGACATCCTTCATGACTGGAGTCTGGCCATGCTTCCCAGCCAATAAAATGCTACATCCCCTATTTATTGGGACAGTTAGCTATTAGTGACTTATTTAATTCTTTAAATTATGTAAACCACAGACACTGCCATCACCGATTACGGTTAGGGTGCAGATATCTGTCAGGGACAAGTTTGGAAAGTTGTAGACATGGGCAGAGCATTTTCTGAATGATCTATGCGTCTTCCAGACCACTAGGGATGCTGGGTGATTGAGTCCAGAGGATTGCACGGTGCCCTCTGAGAAGTACAAGAACTTCACCAAGGCCGGCACGGTGGTCTGGGTGTTGACTACCTGTTCTTCCTCTACATCTTCACATCGGTTGTGGTCTACCATGAGAAGAAGGAGTGGCACTAGGAGGTCGGCACCATCACCGAGACCTGGCAAAAGGATGACGACTCAGAACACGGAAGAACATCTCTCTCTCTGCTATGCTGTTGATGCCCCTGCTGCAGCCACCTTTTCAGCTGATATCACATTGTGGCTACTACTGGTATGCCAGGATTGGGCCCACTATCAAAGGTCCTGCCACACCACAACAGACATTCAGGCACTTGTGAGGAGGTCAGGCCAACAGAATTCATCAGGCAAGAAAGTATGATTATCTGAGGATTAACTGATGGAATATTAAAAAAACTGTGATGACAGCATACGGTTTCATACTTGGCAAGTCTGCCCAGGAATTGATGATACTAAAAAATGTCAACGGCTTACATATTTAAAGATGTAATTATTAAATTGTTTCATTATATAATCTGTGACCCCTGAAGTTTGGTGCCACTTTGTGTGACTCAAGTGTGACAGACCATCTAACAATCTTATGATTTCATTATTCAAATCTGTCTTTTTCTACTCCAGGAAGAGTGGAGTCTGGAGCCACATTGTTGGTGTTAAAATGTCTCTTGTGAACTTTCTCTTTCATTATTTATTTATTTCTTTCTTTTTTTAAATCAATGTTGATATCATTTTGTTATCTCTCCAAGGGTGAATTATGAGAAACCATCTCTCTATTCATTCATTTTATTGTTCAAATCTCTGATTAAGAACTCAATGACTCTTCAGTATTGTGCAATCTTTAGGCTTCGTGCATATAACACCATCCACTAGTTTAATTTGTATTCATTGAATTATGAAAATCTGTCATTATGTATTCTGTGATCACTGAAGTTTTGAGCCTCCTTTGGGGAGTCCAATGTACCAGACCATCTGCATCATCTAATACTACACTTACTTCTTTACCTGTTAAACTAGGAAATTAAATAATAATTCATCATTTAATTAACGTGTTTGAAATACAGGTAATGTTATGGACCATAAGTCCCTTTTGGAGGCAGATTTTGTGAGTAGATGATGTAATATCATCTCATTACTTCATCATTTAGCTCTGTAAATAGGTCATTACATCAGCGATAGTTTTAGGACTTTGGTGCCATCTCGTCAGTGTTAGTATCAAACGCCCGCTAATTAATTTTCAATTTAATGTTTGAAAAAAATCATTATTCCAGGAAGAGATCAGTCTGACTACTCCATGTTGGATTTAAATATGCACCACCATGACATTTCTCAATCATTTTTCATTATATATTCATTATTTGAATCGGTGAAGATGTTGTTCTTCTTGACTGTAGTCGGGCCAATCCTCCATGGGACTTAATAACGTGGCAGTATTTAATCATCTAAATACTCCTTCCTTGACAATCACTGGAGTTTGGTTCCATCTTATGAAAGTTAAGTACGGAGGACTATCCAATTATTAACTTATCTGATTGTGTAAGTAATGATGGTGTCATCCGTCATGTGGCTGCTGTGGGATTGACACAGCAGCAGATCGGTACCAGAAGCAGTGCCCAGAGAATGGGGGACACTGCCTTATGCAGTGATTACTGATTACGTAATAGTACATTTTTAACAATGGAAGGATTACACGATTTTAAAAAACTGCACTGTTTCGCATCATCAGTTTCTGCGAGGTTGCAACGGAACTGACCCACGAAGGACACAGTGACCACCTATTTTAAAAACGGAATAACTGAATAATCTCCTGATCAGGGGATCTCATCTCATGAACTCTGTCGGGCTGTTAACATGACACACCACCAACAATAAATAACCCTAAATAACCATCTTAGAAAGCGGGGTACAGGACTTAATAGAGAACAGTCAATTGAGGAATCCAAAATGACTGAAAGAAACAGAAGACACTGCTCAAAATCCTTAATCATCAGCCTAATGCAAATCTAAACAACTCTGAGAAACCATGGGATCAAGCTCCTCTAATGGTAAGAGGATGCAGAGGAGTTAATTTTATTTTCAATAAAGGGAAAAGGATTAAGGTAGAGGCGATTAACTGTATTGCTTCCATTCTAGAAATTAGCAAATTGAAGCATAGAAAACAAGAGTAAAATACTCATCATTGTACTTGAATGGCACAATGATGCTTTCGTTTTCATGCTTATGTCACTATAGGCATGTTGTAGCTTGAGAGACGGGTAAATATGTAGAACTCAAAAGAAAGAGCCCTGCTTTGTTTTTGTGAGAAACTCAGTGAGGCTGTAGGGTTAGCTCATCGGTGGGTATACTCCTTTAAGCCTGTGGGAGGGGCACTAGAATGTGACAGAATGTTGGTTCATAAATGTTGCCTGGCAACCCTCCTTGCATTCTGTATCCTGGTATCATGGGCCAAGGACGAGAGAGCAGCTTCGAGAAAGTGTTATCATGGGACTAAATTACAGTCTGTCAAGATAACTATCTCCTAAACCTTTTCATGACAGCATTTGATTCGCCTAACCAAGTCAGAGCCACACCTCTGGAAGTTGTGCCTACAGCTTTTACTGGTTACCAAATTCAAGATTACCCAGTCATCAGAGAACATAGTCTGTGGAGAAACAGTTCAGAGTCTTCTGTTTATGAATACTCTAGCTCCTCAGAAGTAAAACTATGGAACAAAAGACAAATAAGACTGACGATTATTCATCAAAAAGGTGAGTTTGCCATTGATGACTTCCTTCAGGAAGGTGATAATCCGTTTGTGCGTAGACTAGACTGAGTAGGTTGTCGATTATTAGATTTCAGTCCATCTCTATTGAGGCAGCCGTCCAACATTAAATATGTGATATCTTCTAAAAACCCTGCATACAAAATGACAGTTCAGCATTTAAACATGTTACTCCTGTGCTCTGCGATTAAATAAGGGATGCACCTGGGAGTTTCCCACAATCATGTTGGAGGCAACTGAGAGTCAATTGTGTGGAGTATGGCAGACCATTTCATCCTCTGATTATGTTGTTATTTGATTATTAAAATAGGACATTAGATAATCCATGATCAGTGGATTGTGGTGACGCGATGTGGGAGGCAATTATTATAGACCATCCTAATATCAATTATGTAGTTAAAATATTTAAATTTATCTCGACACCATCGTTTATTAGCCTGGTTTGGAGCCACCTTAGGGAAGTGGATATTGTTACATGAACTCATTATTTGATTATTTAATTATATAAAACAATGATTATATCGTCCATGACACCTGGAATCTGGTGCCACAGATCATCTAATTACATAATTAATGAATTTAAATTGACAATCTGTGTTAATCCTCAAGATAATGTAAATATTTGTATAGTTATGTAAACAAAAAATCGTCCATTCCATGAAGAGACCTGTAAAGCTCCCTCTTGTGGCGATAATGTGCAATATCTTCACATTTTATGATTCATTGTCTCAATGGATGATGATGACATCCTTCATGACTGGAGTCTGGCCATACTTCCCTGCCAGTTAAATGCTACATCACCTCTTTATTGGGACAGTTAGCTATTAGTGACTTATTTAATTCTTTAAATTACTGTAAACGACAGACAGTGCCAACACCGATTATTATTAGGTTGCAAAAATCTGTCAGGGACAAGGTTAGGAAAGTTGTAGACATGGGCAGAGCATTTTCTGAATTGTCTATGCGTCTTCCAGACCACTAGGGATGCTGGATGATTGGGTACTGTAGGTTGCACAGTGCCCTCTGAGAAGTACAAGGAATTCACCAAGGCCACCCTGGTGGTCAGGCTGTTGACTACCTGTTCTTCCTCCACATCTTCACGTCGGTTGTTATCTACCATGAGAAGAATTAGTGGCACTAGGAGGTCGGCACCATCACCGAGACCTGGCAAAGGGATGACGACTCAGGACATGGAAGAACATCTCTCTCTCAGCTCTTCTGGTGATGCCCCTGCTGCAGCCATCTTGTCAGCTGATATCACATTTTGGCTACTACTGGTATGCCAGGATTGGGCCCACTACCTCAGGTCCTGCCACATCACAACAGAGATTCAGGCACTGGTGAGGAGGTCAGGCCAACAGAATTCATCAGGCAAGAAAGTATGATTATCTGACGATTAACTGATGGAATATTAAAAATGCTGTGATGACAGCATACTGGTTTCATACCTGGCAAGTCTGCCCAGGAATTGATGATACAAAAAATTTCAACGACTTACATATTTAAACATGTAATTATTAAATTGTTTCATTATATAATCTGTGATCCCTGAAGTTTGGTGCCACCTTGTGTGACTCAAGTGTGACAGACGATCTAACTATCTGATTATTTCATTATTCAAATCTGTCTTTTTCTACTCCAGGAAGAGTGGAGTCTGGGATCCACCTTGTTGGTGTTAAATTGTATCTTGTGAATTCTTTCTTATTTATTTTTTTCTTTCATTTCTTTCTTTCTTTCCTTATTTCATTCTTTCTTTCCCCCTTTCCTCATTTAAATCAATGTTGATCTCATTTTGTTATCTCTCTAGGGGTGAATTATGAGAAACTATCTCTTTATTCATTCATTTTATTGTTCAAATCTATGATTAAGAACTCAATGACTCTTCAGTATTGGTAAATCATTTAGGTTTCGCGCATATAACACCATCCACTATTTTAATATTTATTCATTTAATTATGAAAATCTGTCATTATGTATTCAGTGACCACTAGAGTTTTGAGCCTCCTATGGGGTGTCCATCGTACCAGAACATTGCATGTCATCTACTAGTACACTTACTTATTTACCGGTTAAACTAGGAAATTAAAGTATTAATTCATCACTTAATTAACGTATTTCAAATACAGGTAACGTTATGGACCATAAGTCCCTTTTGGAGTCAGATTTTGTGAGTAGATGATGTAATATCATCTCATTACTTCATCATTTAGCTCTGTAAATAGGTCTTTACATCAGCGTTAGGTTTAGGACTTTGGTGCCATCTCGTCAGTGTTAGTATCAAAGGCCCGCAAATTAATTATCAATTTAATTTTATAAAAAAATCATTATTCCAGGAAGAGCTCAGTCTGACTACTCCATGTGGGATTTAAGTATGCACCACCATGACATTATTCAATCATTTTTCATTATATATTAATTATTTAGAATCGGTGAAGATGTTGTTCTTCTTGACTGGAGTAGGGCCATTCCTCCATGGGAGTTAATCACGTGGCATTATTTAATCTTCTAAGTACTCCTTCCTTGGCAATCACTGGACTTTGGTTCCATCTTTTGAAAGTTAAGTATGGAGGACTATCCCATTATTAATTTATTTGAGTGCGTAAGTAATGATGGTGTCATCCATCATGTGGCTGCTGTGGGATTGACAGAGGAGGAGATCGGTACCAGAAGCAGTGCCCAGAGAATGGGGGACACTGCCTTTTACAGTGATTACTGATTATGTAGTAGTACATTTTTAACAATCGAATGATTACACGATTTAAAAAAAAAAAACTGTACTGTTTCGCATCATCAGTTTCTGCGAGGTTGCAACGGAACTGACCCATGAAGGACACAGTGACCACCGATTTTAAAAACGGAATAACTGTATAATCTCCTGATCAGGGAATCTCATCTCATGAACTCTGTCGGGCTGATAACATGACACACCACCAACAATAAATAACTCTAAATAACCATCTCAGAAAGCGGGGTACAGGACTTAATAGAGAACAGTCAATTGAGGAATCCAAAATGACTGAAAGAAACATAAGACACTGCTCAAAATCCTTAATCATCAGCCTAATGCAAATCTACACAACTCTGAGAAACCATGGGATCAAAGTGCTCTAATGGTAAGAGGATGAAGAGGAGTTTGTTTCATTTTCAATAAAGAGAAAAGGATTATGGTAGAGGCGATTAACTGTATTGTTTCCATTCTAGAAATTAGCAAATTGAAGCATTGAAAACAAGTTTAAAATACTCATCATTGTACTTGAATGGCACAATGATGCTTTCGTTTTCATGCTTATGTCACTATAGGCATGTTGTAGCTTGAGAGACGGGTAAATATGTAGAACTCAAAAGAAAGAGCCCTGCTTTGTTTTTGTGAGAAACTCAGTGAGGCTGTAGGGTTAGTTCACCGGTGGGTATGCTCCTTTTAGCCTGTGGGAGGGGCACTAGAATGTGACAGAATGTTGGTTCATAAATGTTGCCTGGCAACCCTCCTTGCATTCTGTATCCTGGTATCGTGGGCCAAGGACGAGAGAGCAGCTTCGAGAAAGTGTTATCATGGGACTAAATTACAGTCTGCCAAGATAACTATCTCCTAAACCTTTTCATGACAGCATTTGATTCGCCTAACCAAGTCAGAGCCACACCTCTGGAAGTGTGCCTACAGCTTTTCCTGGTTACCAAATTCAAGATCACCTAATCATCAGAGAACATAGTCTGTGGAGAAACAGTTCAGAATCTTCTGTTTATGAAAACTCTCTCTCCTCAGAAGTAAATCTATGGGGCAAAAGATAATAAGACTACGATTATTCATCAAAAAGGTGAGTTTGACATTGTTGACTTCCTTCAGGAAGGTGATAATCCGTTTGTTAGAGTAGACTTAGCGATTATTAGATTTCAGTCCATCTCTTTTGAGGCAGCCGTCCAACATTAAATATGTGATATCTTCTAAAAACCCTGCATACACAATGACAGTTCAGCATTTAAACATGTTACTACTGTGCTCTGCGATTAAATAAGGGATGAACCTGGGAGTTTCCCATAATCATGTGGGAGGCAACTGAGAGAAAATTGTGTGGAGAATGGCAGACCATTTCATCCTCTGATTATGTTGTTATTTGATTATTAAAATAGGACATTAGATAATCCATGATCAGTGGATTGTGGTTATGCGATGTGGGAGGCAAGTATCATAGACCTTCTTAATATCAATTATATAGTTAAAATATTTAAATTAATCACGACAGCATCGTTCATGAGCCTGGTTTGAGCCACCTTGGGAAGTGGATGATGTTACCTGAACTCATTATTTGATTATTTAGTTATATAAAACAATGATTATATCGTCCATGACCCATGGAATCTGGTGCCACAGATCATCTGATTACATAATTAATGTATTTAAATTGACAATCTGTGTTAATCCCCAAGATAATGTAAATATGTGTGTAATTATGTAAACCAAAAATTGTCCATTCCATGAAGAGACCCGTAAAGCTCCCTCTTGTGGCGTTAATGTGCAATATCATCACAGTTTATGATTCATGGTTTCAATGGATGATGATGACATTCTTCATGACTGGAGTCTGGCCATACCTCCCAGCCAATTAAATGCTACATCACCTCTTTATTGGGACAGTTAGCTATCACTGACTTATTTAAGTTCTTTAAATTATTTAAACGACAGACAATGCCAACACAGATTATTATTAGGTTGCAAATATCTGTCAGCGACAAATTAGGAAACTTGTAGACATGGGCAGAGCATTTTCTGAATGTCTATGCGTCTTCCAGACCACTAGGAATGCTGTAGAATAGAGTCCAGAAGATTGCATGGTGCCCTCTGAGAAGTACAAGAACTTTACCAAGGTCTGCATGGTGGTCTGGGTGTTGACTACTTGCTCTTCCTCCACATCTTCACATCGGTTGTGGTCTACGTCTAGAAGATGTAGTGGCACTAGGAGGTCGGCACCATCACCGAGACCTGGCAAAAGGATGACGACTCAGAACACGGAAGAACATCTCTCTCTCAGCTATGCTGTTGATGCCCCTTCTGCAGCCACCTTTTCAGCTGATATCAACATTTTGGCTACTACTGGTATGCCAGGAATGGGCCAATTACCTCAGGTCCTGCCGCAACACAACAGAGATTCAGGCACCGGTGAGGATGTCAGGCCAACAGAATTCACCAGGCAAGAAAGTATGATTATCTGACGATTAACTGATGGAATATTAAAAAATCTGTGATGACAGCATCCGTTTTCATATCTGGCAAATCTGCCCAGGAATTCATGATACGAAAAATTTCAACGACTTAGATATGTAAAGATGTAATTATTAAATTGTTTCATTATATAATCTGTGAACCCTGAAGTGTGGTGCCACCTGGTGTGACTCAAGTGTGACAGACGATCTAACAATCTTATGCTTTCATTATTTAAATCTGTCTTTTTCTACTCCAGGAAGAGTGGAGTCTGGAGCCCCCTTGTTGGTGTTAAAATGTCTCTTGTGATTTCATTATTTATTTATTTAAATCAATGTTGATATCATTTTGTTATCTCTCTAGGGGTGAATTATGAGAAATTATCTCTTCATTCATTCATTTTATTGTTCAAATCTATGCTTAAGAACTCAATGACTCTTCAGTATTGATCAATCTTTAGGTTTCGTGCATATAACACCATCCACTAGTTTAATATTTATTCATTGAATTATGAAAATCTGTCATTATGTATTCAGTGACCACTAAAGTTTTAGCCTCCTTAGGGGAGTCCATCGTGCCAGAACATCGCATCATCTAATAGTACACTTACTTATTTACCGGTTAAACTAGGAAATTAAATAATAATTCATCACTTAATTAACGTATTTGAAATACAGGTAATGTTATGGACCCTAAGTCCCTTTTGGAGTCAGATTTTGTGAGTAGACGATGGAACATCATCTCATTACTTCATCATTTAGCTCTGTAAATAGGTCATCACATCAGCGATAATTATAGGACTTTGGTGCTATCTCGTCAGTGTTAGTATAAAACGCCAGCTGATTAGTTATCAATTTAATTTTATAAATAAATCATTATTCCAGGAAGAGACCAGTCTGACTACTCCATGTGGGATTTAAGTATGCACCACCATGACATTACTCAATCATTTTTCATTATATATTCATTATTTGAGTCGATGAAGATGTTGTTCTTCTTGACTGGACTAGGGCCAATCCTCCATGGGAGTTAATCACGTGGCAGTATTTAATCATCTAAGTACTCCTTCCTGGACAATCACTGGAGTTTGGTTCCATCTTATGAAAGTTAAGTATGGAGGACCATCCCATTATTAACTTACTTGATTGTGTAAGTAATGATGGTGTCATCCGTCATGTGGCTGCTGTGGGATTGACACAGCAGCAGATAGGTACCAGAAGCAGTGCCCAGAGAATGGGGGACACTGCCTCATACAGTGATTACTGATTACGTAGTAGTACATTTTTAACAATCAAATGATTACACGATTTAAAAAAAAAAACTGTACTGTTTCGCATCATCAGTTACAGCGAGGTTGCAACGGAACTGACCCATGAAGGACACAGTGACCACCGATATTAAAAACGGAATAACTGTATAATCTCCTGATCAGGGAATCTCATCTCACGAACTCTGTCAGGTTGATAACATGACACACCACCAACAATAAATAACTCTAAATAACCATCTTAGAAAGCTGGGTACAGGACTTAATAGAGAACAGTCAATTGAGGAATCCAAAATGACTGAAAGAAACATAAGACACTGCTCAAAATCCTTAAACATCAGCCTAATGCAAATCTAAACAACTCTGAGAAACCATGGGATCAAGCTCCTCTAATGGTAAGAGGATGAAGAGGAGTTTATTTTATTTTCAATAAAGAGAAAAGGATTATGGTAGAGGCGATTAACTGTATTGTTTCCATTCTAGAAATTAGCAAATTGAAGAATTGAAAACAAGAGTAAAATACTCATCATTGTACTTGAATGGCACAATGATTCTTTCGTTTTCATGCTTATGTCACTATAGGAATGTTGTAGCTTGAGGGACGGGTAAATATGTAGAACTCAAAAGAAAGAGCCCTGCTTTGTTTTTGTGAGAAACTCAGTGAGGCTGTAGGGTTAGTTCACCGGTGGGTATACTCTTTTAGCCTGTGGGAGGGGCACTAGAATGTGACAGAATGTTGGTTCATAAATGTTGCCTGGCAACCCTCCTTGCATTCTGTATCCTGGTATCATGGGCCAAGGACGAGAGAGCAGCTTCGAGAAAGTGTTATCATGGGACATTACATTCTGCCAAGAAAACTATCTCCTAAACCTTTTCATAAAAGCATTTGATTCGCCTAACCAAGTCAGAGCCACACCTCTGGAAGTGTGCCTTCAAGAATACCTAATCATCAGAAAACTTAGTCTGTGAAGAAACAGTTCAAAGTCTTTGTCTATGAATACTCTCTCTCCCAAGAAGTCACACTATGGAACAAAAGATAAATAAGACTCACAATTATCCATCAAAAAGTGAGTTTGCAATTGATGACTTCCTTCAGGAAGGTGATAATCCATTTGTTAGAGATGACTTTGTGATTATTGGATTTCAGTTCATCTCTTTTGAGGCAGCCACCTAACATTAAATATGTGATATCTTTTAAAAAGCCTGCATCCACAATGACATTTCAGCATTTAAACATGTTATTACTCCACACTGTGATTAAATAACTGATGAACCTTGGAGTTTCCCACAATCATGTGTGAGTCAACAGAGAGTCAATTGTGTGGAGTATGGCAGACCATTTCATCCTCTGATTATGTTGTTATTTGATTATCAAAATAGGACATTAGATAATCCATGATCAGTGGATTCCACGATGTCGGAAACAATTATTATGGACAATCTAAATATCAATTTTGATGATTAAGGATTTTGAGCAGTGTCTTCCGTTTCTATCAGTCATTTTGGATTCTTCAATTGACTGTTCTCTATTAAGTCCTGTACCCTGCTTTCTAATATGGTTATTTAGAGATATTTATTGTTGGTGGTGTGTCATGTTAACAGCCCGACAGAGTTCATTAGATGAGATTCCATGATCAGGAGATTATTCAGTTATTCCATTTTTAAAATCGGTGGTCACTGTGTCCTTCATGGGTCAGTTCTGTTGCAACCTCTCAGAATCTGATAATGGGAAACAGTACAGTTTTTTTTTTTAAATCGTGTAATCATTCGATTGTTAAAAATCTACTATTGCGAAATCAATAATCACTGTATAAGGCAGTGTCTCCCATTCTCTGGCCACTGCTTCTGGTACCGATCTCACTCTTTGTCAATGCCACAGCAGCCAAATGACGGATGACACCATCATTACTTACGCAATCAAATATGTTAATTGGATAGTCCTCCATATATAACTTTCAAAAGATGGTACCAAACTCCAGTGATTGTCATGGAAATAGTACTTAGATAATTAAATAATGCCACGTGATTAACTCCCGTGGAGGTTTGGCCCGACTCCAGTCAAGAAGAACAACATCTTCATCGATTTTAATAATTAATATATAATGAAAAATGACTGAAAAAATGACATGGTGGTGCATACTTAAATCCCACATGGAGTAGTCAGACTGATCTCTTACTGGAATAATGATGTTTTTAAAAAATTAAATTGAAAATTAATTAGTGGGCCTTTCATATTAACACTGTTGAGATGGCATCAAAGTCCTAAACCTATTGCTGATGTAAAGCTCTATTTACATAGCTAAATGATGAAGTAATGAGATGATATTACATCATCAACTCCCAAAATCTGACTCCAAAAGGGACTTATGGTCCATAACGTTACCTGTATTTGAAATACGTAAATTAAATGATGAATTATTAATTAATTTCCTAGTTTAACATTTAAAGAAGTAAGTGTAGTATCAGATGACGTGATAGTCAGGTACAACGGTCTCCCCAAAGGAGGCTCAAAACTCCAGTGATTACTGAATACATAATGAAAGATTTTCACAATTAAATGAATAAACATTAAACAAGTGGATGGTGTTTTATGCGTGAAGACTAAATGATTGCTCAATACTGAAGAGACATTGTGTTCTTAATCATAGATTTGAACAAAAAATGAATGAAAAAGCGATAGTTTCTCATAATTCACCCCTAGAGAGATAACAAAATGATATCAACATTGATTCAAATAAAGAAAGGAAGAAATAAAGAAAGAAAGAAAGAAAGAAAGAAAGAAAGAATTCACAAGATACAATTTAACACCAACAAGGTGGATCCCAGACTCCACTCTCCCTGGAGTAGAATAAGACAGATTTGAATAATGAAATAATCAGATAGTTAGATGGTCTGTCACACTTGAGTCACACAAGGTGGCGCCAAACTTCAGGGATCACAGATTATATAATGAAAGAATTTAATAATTACATCTTTAAATAAGTAAGCCATTGACATTTTTTTGTATCATCAATTCCTGGGCAGACTTGCCAGGTATGAAACTGTATGCTGTCATCACGCATTTTTAACATGCCATCAGTTAATCGTCAGATAATCATACTGTCTTGCCTGATGAATTCTCTTGGCCTGACTTCATCACAAGCGCCTGAATGTCTGCTGTGGTGGGCAGATAGTGGGCCCAATCCTGGCATAGCAGTAGTAGCCACAATGTTGATAACAGCTGAATAGATGGATGCAGCAGGGGCATCAATAGCATAGCTGAGAGAGAGATGTTCTTCCGTGTTCTGAGTCGTGATCCTTTTGCCAGGTCTCGGATAAGGTGCCGACCTGATAGGGCCACTCCTTCTTCTCATAGTAGAACGCAACCAATGTGAAGATGTAGAGGAAGAGCAGGTAGTCAACACCCAGACCACCGTGCCAGCCTTGGATTAAGTCCTTGTACTTCTCATTGTCACTCAATCATCCAGCATCCCTCCTACTCTGGTAGATGCATAGATCATTCAGAAAATGCTCTGCCCATGTCTACATCTTTCCTAACTTTGTTCCTGACAGATATTTGCACCCTAACCGTAAACGATGATGTCATTATCGGTCGTTTACATAATTTAAAGAATTTAATAGTCAGTAATACCTAACTGTCCCAATAAATATGTGACCTAGCATTTTACTGGCAGGTAAGCATGGTCAGAATCCAGGCAGGAAGGATGTCATCATCATCTATTGAAAAAATGAATCATAAAATGTGATGATATTGCATATTAACTGCACAAGAGGGAGCATAACAGGTCTCTTCATGGATTGGTGGATTGTTGTTTACATTACTATACAAATATTTACATTATCTTGGGGATTAACACAGATTGTCTATTTAAATACATTAATTATGTAATTAGATGATCTGTGGCACCAGATTCCAGGTGTCATGGACGATATAATCATTGTTTTATATAATTAAATAATCAAACAATGAGTTCATGTAACATCATCCACTTCCCTGAGGTGGCTCCAAACAAGGCTCATGAATGATGCTTTTATGATAAATTTAAATATTTTAACTACATAATTGATATTAAGATGGTCTATAACAATTGCCTCCCCACATCATTTCACCACAATCCACTGATCATTGATTATCTAATGTCCTATTTTAATAATCAAATAACAATATAATCAGAGGATGAAATATTCTGCCATACTCCACACAATTGAGTATCAGTTGACTCCCACATGATTGTGGGGGATCTCCCAGGTTCATCCCTTATTTGATCTCAGAGTAGGGTAGTACCATATTTAAATTCTGAACTGTCATTGTGGATGCAGGGTTTTTAGAAGATATCACATATTTAATGTTGGACGGCTGCCTCAAAATGATGGACTGAAATCCAACAATCCCTAAGTCTACTGTAACAAATGGATTATCACCTTCCTGAAGAAAGTCAACAATTGCAAACTCACCCTTTGATGAATAATTGTGAGTCTTATTATCTTTTGTTCCATAGTTTCACTTCTTAGGAGAGAGAGTATTCATAATCAGAAGACTTTGGACTGTTTATCCACAGACTACATTCTCTGATGATTAGGTAATCTTGAATTTGGTAACAAGTAAAAGCTGTAGGCACACTTCCAGAGTTGTTGCTATGATGTGTTTAGGAGAATCAAATGTTGTCATTAAAAGTTTTAGGAGATAGTTACCTTGGGAGACTGTCATGTCGCATGATAACACTTTCTCGAAGCTGCTCTCTGGTCCTTTGCCCACGATACCAGGATACAGAATGCAAGCAGGGTTGCCATGCAACATTCAAGAACCAACATTCTGTCACATTCTAGTGCCCCTTCTGCATACTAAAAGGAGTACACCCACAAATGAACTAACCTACATCCTCACCGAGTTTCTCACAATAATAAAGCAGGGCTCTTTCTTTTCAGTTCTATATATTTACCAGTCTCTCAAGCTACAACATCCCTATAGTGACATAACGAAGAAAGCGAAAGCATCAATGTGCCATTCAAGTACAATGATAAGTATTTTAAACCTGTTTTCTATGCTTCAATTTCCTAAATTCTAGAATGGAAATGATAGCATTAATCGCCTATACCATAATACTTTTCTCTTTATTGAAAATAAAATGAATTCCTCTTCATTCTCTTACCTTTATAGGAGCTTGATCCCATGGTTTCTCAGAGTAGTTTAGATTTGCATTAGCCTGATGATTAAGGATTTTGAGCTGTGTCTTCTCTTTCTTTCAGTCATTTTGGATTCCTCAATTGACTGTTCTCTATTAAGTCCTGTACCCTGCTTTCTAATATGGTTATTTAGAGTTATTTATTGTGGGTGGTGTGTCATGTTATCAGCCCGACAGAGTTCATTAGATGAGATTCCCTGATCACGAGATTATTCAGTTATTCCATTTTGAAAATCGGTGGTCACTGTGTCCTTAATGGGTCAGTTCTGTTGCAACCTCTCAGAAACTGATGATGCGAAACAGTACAGTTTTTTTTTTTTTTTTAAATCGTGTAATCATTCAATTGTTAAAAATCTATAATTGCGTAATCAGTAATCGCTGTATAAGGCAGTGTCTCCCATTCTCTGGCCACTGCTTCTGGTAGCAATCTCCTGCTGTGTCAATGCCACAGCACCCAAATGACGGATGACACCATCATTACTTACGCAATCAAATAAGTTAATAATTGGATAGTCCTCCATATTGAAATTTCAAAAGATGGAACCAATCTCCAGTGAATGTCAAGGAAGTAGTACTTAGATAATTAATTAATGCCACGTGATTAACTCCCATGGAGTTTTGGCCTGACTCCAGTGAAGAAGAACAACATCTTCATCGATTTTAATAATTAATATATGATGAAAATTGATTGAAAAATGACATGGTGGTGCATACTTAAATCCCACATGGAGTAGTCAGACTGATCTCTTACTGGAATAATGATGTTTTTAAAAAATTAAATTGAAAATTAATTAGTGGGCCTTTTATATTATCACTGATAAGATGGCACCAAAGTCCTAAACATATCGCTGATGTAAAGATCTATTTACATAACTAAATGATGAAGTAATGAGATGACATTACATCATCAACTCCCAAAATCTGACTCCAAAAGGGACTTATGGTCCATAACGTTACCTGTATTTGAAATACGTAAATTAAATGATGAATTATTAGTTAATTTCCTAGTTTAACAGTTAAAGAAGTAAGTGTAATTATTAGATGACGTGATGGTCTGGTACAACGGTATCCCCTATGGAGGCTCAAAACTCCAGTGATCACTGAATACATAATGACAGATTTTCATAATTAAATGAATAATCATTAAACAAGTGGATGGTGTTTTATGCGTGAAGCCTAAAGGACTGCTCAATACTGAAGAGTCATTGAGTTCTTAATCATAGATTTGAACAAAAAAAATGAATGAATAGAGATAGTTTCTCATAATTCACCCCTACAGAGATAACGAAATGATATCAACATAGATTTAAATGAAGGAAGGAAGAAAGAAAGAAAGAAAGGAAGGAAGGAAGGAAGGCAGGATGGAAGGAAAGAAGACAGAAAGTAAGAAAGAGAGAGAGGAAGAAAGAAAGAAAGAAATAAAGAAAGAATTCACAAGATACAATTTAACACCAACAAGGTGGATCCAGACTCCACTCTTCCTGGAGTAGAAAAAGACAGATTTGAATAATGAAATAATCAGATAGTTAGATGGTCTCTCACACTTGAGTCACACAAGGTGGCAGCAAACTTCAGGGATCACAGATTATATAATGAAAGAATTTAATAATTACATCTTTAAATAAGTAAGCCGTTGACCTTTTTTTGTATCATCAATTCCTGGGCAGGCTTGCCAGGTATGAAACTGTATGCTGTCATCACGCATTTTTAACATGCCATCAGTTAATCGTCAGATAATCATACAGTCTTGCCTGATGAATTCTCTTGGCCTGACTTCATCACAAGCGCCTGAAAGTCTGCTGTGGTGGGCAGATATTGGGCCCAATCCTGGCATAGCAGTAGTAGCCACAATGTTGATAACAGCTGAATAGATGGATGCAGCAGGGGCATCAATAGCATAGCTGAGAGAGAGATGTTCTTCCGTGTTCTGAGTCGTGATCCTTTTGCCAGGTCTCGGATAAGGTGCCGACCTGATAGGGCCACTCCTTCTTCTCATAGTAGAACGCAACCAATGTGAAGATGTAGAGGAAGAGCAGGTAGTCAACACCCAGACCACCGTGCCAGCCTTGGATTAAGTCCTTGTACTTCTCATTGTCACTCAATCATCCAGCATCCCTCCTACTCTGGTAGATGCATAGATCATTCAGAAAATGCTCTGCCCATGTCTACATCTTTCCTAACTTTGTCCCTGACAGATATTTGCACCCTAACCGTAAAGGATGATGTCATTGTCGGTCGTTTACATAATTTAAAGAATTTAATAAGTCCGTAATACATAACTGTCACAATAAATAGGTGATGTAGCATTTTACTGGCAGGAAAGCATGTTCAGAATCCAGGCATGAAGGATGTCATCATTATCAATTGAAAAAATGAATTCTAAAATGTGATGATATTGCACATTAACTCCACAAGAGGGAGCTTTACAGGTCTCTTCATGGAATGGTGGATTATTGTTTACATTACTATACAAGTATTTACATTATCTTGGGGATTAACACAGATTATCAATTTAATTCATTAATTATGTAATTAGATGATCTGTGGCACCAGATTCCAGTTGTCATGGATGATATATTCATTGTTTTATATAATTAAATAATCAAATAATGAGTTCATGTAACATTATCCACTTCCCTGAGGTGGCTCAAAACCAGGCTCATGAACGATGCTGTCGTGATTAATTTAAATATTTTAACTAAATAATTGACATTAAGATGGTCTATAAAATTGCCTCCCACATCGCGTCACCACAATCCACTGAACATGGATTATCTAATGTCCTATTTTAATATTCAAATAACAAAATAATCAGAGGAAGAAATGGTCTGCCATACTCCACACAATTGACTCTCAGTTGACTTCCACATGATTGTGGGAAACTCCCAGGTTCATCCCTTGTTTAATCGCAGAGCAGAGTAGTAACATGTTTAAATGCTGAACTGTCATTATGTATGCAGGGTTTTTAGAAGATATCAGATATTTAATGTTGGGCGGCTGCCTCAAAAGAGATGGACTGAAAACTAATAATCACTAATTCTACTCTAACAAATGGATTATCACCTTCCTGAAGGAAGTCAACAATGGCAAACTCACCTTTTGATGAATAATTGTGAGTCTTATTATCTTTTGTTCCATAGTTTCACTTCTTAGGAGAGTGAGTATTCATAAACAGAAGACTTTGAACTGTTTATCCACAGACTACGTTCTCTGATGATTAGGTAACCTTGAATTCGGTTATCGCAGTAAATAAGGATCAGGAGAAGCAAATAGGCCGAATAGATGTTTATTCAGTTAGAAATAACTTACAACCTAGACAGATAAACACCAGGAAATTCAACCTGATCCTCTCCTGTCTGAGTCCTGCCAGAAAGAGAGTGCCTTCCTGACCCCCTCTGACCTATTTCCATAGGTCACTTTGCCCATGGCTCCACCCACAAAGGGCTTGGTCAGTGCCACAGAACTATCTCACTACAATTCCCCTTTTAGTCTAAAGAAAAGTTTAAGGTTGTTAGTTTGGAGCAGTCTTGTAGTTCTCTTGACCTTTCCTTGTGTTCAACTTTATCTTCAAATCAATATTGGCTCCCTCTTTTATGTTCTCTCTTTCTGTCTCTGTCTCTCTCTCTCTCTCTTTCTTGTCTTCCATTCCTAACCAGGCTCAATCCTCCTTGCCGCACATGCCTTCCTTTCCTCCCCCTCATAGTCTCCTACTTCTCTCTCCATTCGCTGTCCTCACCCACTTCACCTGAGCTCTGGGGGACTTGTGCCTTCCCAGTTCTGTGAGGGACTTTATATGAATCTCTTAGAATACACCTTGTATCCTAGTTCCTCTGGTGATGTGAATTATAGGCTGGTGATCATTTGATCTATTTCTAAAATCCATATATGAGGGAGTACATACAGTGTTCCTATTTTTGTGACTGGGTTACCACATTCAGGATGGTTTCTTTAAGTGCTATCCACTTGCCTGCGAATTTCAAGGTACCATTATTTTTTCTGGAGATTAGTATTCCATTGTTTAAATGTGCCACATCTTCATTAACCATTCTTCAATTGAGGGGCATCTAGGTTGTTTCCAGGTTCTTGCTATTACAAATAGTGCTGCTATGAACATAGTTGAACAGATGTCTTTGTTGTATGGATGTGAATCCTTTGGGTGTATGCCTAAGAGGGGGATTGCCGGGTCCTGTGGTAAAGTAATTCCCATTTTCTTGAAGAACCGCCATACTGATCTCCAACATGGCTGTATGAGTTTGCACTCCCACCAGCAGTGGAGGAGTGTTCCCCTTTCTCCACATCCTCTCCAACATAAGGCATCACTGGCAGGAGTAAGATGGTATCTCAAAGTTGTTTTGATTTGCATTTCCCTGATAGCTAAGGATGTGGAGCATTTTCTTAAGTGTCTTTCAGCCTTTTTGATTTCCTCCATTGAGAATTCTTTCTTCAGTTCTGTACCCCATTTTTAATAGGGTTATTTGGTGTTTTGTTGACTAGTTTCCTGAGTTCTTTGTGTATTTTGGAGATCAGCCCTTTGTCGTATATAGGATTAGTGAAAATCTTTTCCCAGTCAGTGGGCTGCCGTTTGGTCTTGTCAACTGTGTCCTTTGCCTTACAGAAGCTTCTAAGTTTGAAGAGGTCCCATTTATTAATTGTTTCTTTCAGGGTCTATGCCCCTGGAGTTATATTCAAGAAGCGGTCTCCTATATCAATTTGTTCAAGGGTACCTTCTACTTTCTCTTCTAAGAGGTTCAATGTGGCTGGATTGATGTTGAGGTCTTTGATCCATTTGGACTTGAGTTTTGTGCATGGCGACAGACATGGGTCTATCTGCAGTCTTCTACACATCCTCATCCAATTGTGCCAGCACCATTTGTTGAAGATGCTGTCTTTGCCCCATTGTATAATTTTAGCTGTTTTGTCGAAAATCAGGTATTCATAGGTGCGTGGATTAATATCAGGATTTTCAATTCGATTCCATTTGTCTACAAAATTCCATTGGCTTAATACAAAACTATTTACAAAACAGTGAATAACAAGTGTGTTCTAAGAAAAGGAAAATCGAGAACAAAATGACCAAATATCTAGTCCTAGGGTGAGGGCATAATGGAGTTTACAATAGAGTTGTCCTACGCTGGAAAACATAAGTCTAGTACCTAATATATCTAACTAGGAAGAGAGAATAATAGTTGTGATAGTTTAATCTTCAACCTCATCAAGACCTGAGAAGGAAATTTACAATACTAGAGTAGACAGGAAATGTGGATGGACAACTTCCAAAAGGGGCAGCAAGGACAGAAACAGCAAGCCACCTGAAAAGTCACCCTAGGTCTCACAGCCATGTTGGTACACCCAAATTTGGCTAAGGCCAAGAGAACTTGACAGACCACAACAACAGCAGGGAGGTAGAATTGCTATCTTACCCTGACTTGGCAAGGTCAAGCAGTCTTCTATATTTGTCTCCTGCAAGCACATAGGACTGCATGTCCAAATCAGTGGTGAAGGTGGGGGCAATTCTTTGCGCAACAGGCCATTAGCTGAGGTGAGATTGAACTCCAGCAGGAGCAACAACAGTGTCCAACATATTTTCGGGAAAGTGCACGGTGCTGTCAGGAGCAACAGTGTCTCATGTCAATGGAGTACTAATATTAAAACATTTAAATGCCATGTTCTGCATGTCTATGAAGTGATTGAAGATTAAGCATCTATATCTGACTAATCTCATAAGTACAGGAAATATGAGTGAAGATAATCTGTAATACTCGGGAACTTAGCTAAAAAGACTGATTAAAACTTCACTGAGTAAAGCAGGAACAAATACTTAAACAATATAAATTATTTACGTATACATACATGTAAATCTAAAATAGAGAGAGTATAAGTGTGAAGACAAGAGGTAGAACTATAAAGGGCAGCAAGATAAATATCCCAAATTGTATCATTATACAAAATGTCTTGAATATAAGAAAAGTATACATACATAGAATATGGTAAAAAATAGTGTGCATAACACATTGTAAGTGGAAAGATTTAACACAATATAACAAAATATAAACTTAATTTTACATAGCTCACCACATAAGACTACACAACAATGTAAGCTGTAAAATACTATCTCATTCTTACTCAAATTCTCAGGAAAATAGGCTAATCTACCTATATCCCATCCAAACCATAACTTTCCCAACCATTCCCTATTCCTGTCTAAAAGATAAACCTGAGTGTAAGCATCACCCAATCCCAAATAACTAAAACCAACCCAAAGACGATGACTATTATCCCAAAATTCAAAGGATAGGGAAAGGGGGCATCGTTATCTTAAGGTTACTTCCTGCTGAACTGGGACGATGATTGGTCCAATGGTTCCTGTAGGAAGAAATTTTTTAGCAACCAAATTTCTCAACAGAACTGGCTGTGACATATGTAGCTAGTCACTGTGTGGCAGAAAATTCTTGACTGTAGTTCTATTTGAAACTCTGGCCAGGGTTTAATAAAAAGGTGCACCGTTTCAGCTAGCTACTCATGAGTTGTCTCGAGTAAAACAGTCTTAAACCGGATTTAGGGTGATGTTTGTAGTTTAGATGCATCAGGTTGAGTCAAGTGGAAACGATGATGTGGGGCCCCATCTTCTTCCCCGGAGAGTTCAAAGACTGCTGTTAGGAATCTTTATTGTTCCTTGTGGAAAAGTTACACATCAATATTAAAGTAAAATTTTTAAGTTTTAAGGTATGCATTAGGGAAAGACAACAATAAGCATTAAAAGTATGTGAGAAAATTAGGATTTCAGAGAGAAAATTGCATATAAGATATACTATTTTGTTTCCACAGAAAAAGAAAAGCTGTGGATTCCTTCCAGATTAATGTGGTTTGATCAAGCCAGACCCCCTAAAACAGAGTCGCTGGTGATCCAACATTCAAAACAGCATGGACAAAGCAGCCTCGCAGACTACAACCAGGATTTCTGCCTTTTCTTAGGATTCCCCCATGACAGCGCCCTTTACCAGCAGGAAGTAGTTTGGAAAGAACGACGCCCAAATTCCCAAATATTGTTTATAAATGTTTGTTTTCATTTAAATGGACTTGGTTATAAATGGTTAATGATCACAACCAATATTCTTTTAAAAGGTAAAAAGGGAATTATGGTATAGATATGAATACTTTGTTTTGGAATGGATTTTCATTTATTGATTACTTTGTTTTGGAATGGATTTTCATTTATTGATACAAATTTAAAGTCAATTTGGTGATATGTGTATTTCTCCTCTTGTTTAGGTATTGTGTTTATTGAGCTCAGTTAGAAATGTAATGTATAATGTAGTACAGATTATAGTTAGTTATCTATGATAGTCAGAACTTATAGTTAAGTTAGGATTTCTAGATATATAGACATGTATTTGAAATAGATAGGCATTCTTCAAACCTTTCAAAGACCTACAGAATATGGCATTTAAAATGGTTTAGGGTTTTCGGGACAGTGAGACATAATTGCTCTTGACAATACCACCTGCACCAGAAAAGAAGATGGACATTAAAGAAACTCGTTTTGGAGTTTGCTTCCAATATGGCAAGACTAGCCATTTGGACAAGATACTGCTCTTGTCTGGACTGTTTGACTTTGTAATGTATAAACCGGACATGCAGGACCCACAGAAAAGTGATTGCTGATTCAAGATGGACATTGCTACAGAGTTCCTGCGTCATGAAAAAATCTGTAGGACACAAAAAAAAGTGACTGACAAAGTGCCAATATGAAACAGTTTAAAGTTCCTGCTTTGCAGAAGAGTCTGCCAGACACACTATGGCCTATGGGCTAAAGATGGAAGATTACAAAAGAACTTTAGGTGACCAGGCGATGAGTTGTCTCTGTCATTTCTAGAGTTTATATATTATCCTTCTGTGGTCTTTAATGGAGTTAAAGACAAATAGTTATGGTTATAGTTCATTAGTTAGGATTAAAGATACGTTACTTAGACTTTAGACACACAAAGATAGAATAGATGATGGAAAATTTTCTTCAAATCTTGCTAAATGTTAATGGACTAAATATTGTTAACTGTGATTCTTACTTGATAACTATTGTATAATATATTTTGCTATGATAAGGTTAAAACCCTTCTTTTTATTTAGATAGAAAAGAGGAGATGATGGGAGATGTCATTCTGTATATGTTTCTCATACTGGTTAATAACAAAGCACCATTGGCCAATAGGAAAGGAAGATAGGAGAGACAAGCAGGAAATAGGAAGTAGTAAGGAGGAGTCAAGATGGAGAGTCTGGAGAGAGCTGGACCCCGGTAAGAGAAGGCCATGTGAAAATACATAGATCAGCAGAAATGGGTTAATACATAAGACAAAGCTAGCCAATAAGAAACTAGTACCTGGCCAACAGTATAATATCAAATACAGAGTCTCTGTGTATTATTTAGGGCTGGCATGGCAACAGGACAAGACCAGCGGCTTCAGGCAGAAAAACCGTACTCCTTACATTTGGTAACCAGTAAAAGCTGTAGGCACACTTCCAGAGGTGTGGCTATGACTTGTTTAGGCGAATCAAATGCTGTCATGAAAAGTTTTAGGAGATAGTTACCTTGGGAGACTGTAATGTCACATGATAACACTTTCTCGAAGCTGCTCTCTGGTCCTTGGCCCATGATACCAGGATACAGAATGCAAGCAGGGTTGCCAGGCAACATTTATGAACCAACATTCTGTCACATTCTAGTGCCCCTCCCTCATGCTAAAAGGAGTATACTCACGGATGAACTAACCTTACAGCCTCACTGAGTTTCTCACAAAAACAAAGCAGGGCTATTCCTTTTGAGTTCTACATATTTACCAGTCTCTCAAGCTACAACATGCCTATAGTGACTAAGCATGAAAACGAAGGCATCATTGTGCCCTTCAAGTACAATGGTGAGTATTTTAAACCTGTTTTCGATGCTTCAATTTTCTAATGTCTAGAACGGAAACATTACATTTAATCGCCTCTACCATAATCCTTTTCCCTTTATTGAAAATAAAATAAACTCCTCTTCATCCTCTTACCTTTAGAGGAGCTTCATCCCATGGTTTCTCAGAGTTGTTTAGATTTGCATTAGGCTGATGATTAAGGATTTTGAGCAGTGTCTTCTGTTTCTTTCAGTCATTTTGGATTCCTCAATTGACTGTTGTCTATTAAGTCCTGTACCCTGCTTTCTAATATGGTTATTTAGAGTGATTTATTGTTGGAGGTGTGTCATGTTATCAGCCCGACAGAATTCATTAGATGAGCTTCCCTGATCAGGAGATTATTCAGTTATTCCATTTTTAATATCGGTGGTCACTGTGTCCTTCATGGGTCAGTTCTGTTGCAACCTCTCAGAAACTGATGATGCGAAACAGTATAGTTTTTTTTTTTTTAAATCGTGTAATCATTCGATTGTTAAAATCTACTATTACGTAATCAGTAATCACTGTATAAGGCAGTGTCCCCCATTCTCCAGGCACTACTTCTGGTACCGATCTCCTGCTGTGTCAATCCCACAGCAGCCATATGACGGATGACACCATCATTACTTATGCAATCGAATAAGTTAATAATTGGATAGTCTTCCATACTTAACTTTCATAAGATGGAACCAATCTCCAGTGATTGTCAAGGAAGTAGTACTTAGATAATTAAATAATGCCACGTGATTAACTCCCATGGAGGAATGGCCCTACTCCAGTCAGGAAGAACAACATCTTCATCGATTTAAATAATTAATATATAATGAAAAATGATTGTATAATGACATGGTGGTGCATACTTAAATCCCACATGGAGTAGTCAGACTGATCTCTTCCTAGAATAATGATTTTTTTTTTAAAAATTGAGTTGATAATTAATTAGTGGGCCTTTTATAGTAACACTGACTAGATGGCACCAAAGTCCTAAACCTATCGCTGATGTAAAGTTCTATTTACATAGCTAAATGATGAAGTAATGAGAGGATGTTACATCATCAACACCCAAAATCTTACTCCAAAAGAGACTTATGGTCCATAACATTACCTGTATTTTATACACATTAAACAAGTGGATGGTGTTTTATGCGTGAAGCCTAAATGATTGCTCAATACTGAAGAGACATTGAGTTCTTAATCATCGATTTGAACAAAAATATGAATGAATAAAGAGATAATTTCTCACAATTCACCCCTAGAGAGATAACGAAATGATATCAACATTGATTTATATAAAGAAAGGAAGAAAGAAAGAAAGAAAGAATTCACAAGATGCAATTTAACCTACAAGGTGGATACAGACTCCACTCTCCCTGGAGTAGAAAAAGACAGATTTGAATAATGAAATAATCAGATAGTTAGGTGGTATGTCACACTTGAGTCACACAAGGTGGCACCAAACTTCAGGGATCACAGATTATATAATGAAAGAATTTAATAATGAAACAATTTTTCATAATTCACCCCTAGAGAGATAACAAAATGATATCAACATTGATTTAAATAAAGAAAGGAAGAAGGAAAGAAAGAAAGAAATTATTCACAAGATATAAATTAACACCAACAAGGTGGATCCAGCTATCCTTTTCTCTTCTCTTCACTTTTCTTCTCAAGTCTATTCCTCTTCTGACCAAATATTCCTAGTCCAATGTTCTTTACTCTCCTACATCTTTCCTTTTGTTAGTTCACTCTCCACTCACTTCCCCCTCAATTCCCATATGCTCTGGGTACCGTGTCCCTTCCTGCTTTTGTGAGTGACCTTATAAGAAACTCTTAGAATCCTCCTTGTATCCTAGTTTCTCTGGCAGTGTGATTTGTATCGTGTTTATCATTTGCACTATGTCTAAAATCCACATATGAATGAATACATACCATTTGTATCTTTCTGTGACTGGGATACCTCATTCAGGATGGTTTCTTCAAGTTCCATCCACTTGTTTCCATCCACAAGATTTCATTGTTTCCCCCCAGCACCACCACCACAGAGTAGTATTCCATTGTGTAAATGTGGCACATCTCCTTTATACATACTTCAGTTGAGGGGCATCTAAGTTGCTTCCATGTTCTTGCTATTATAAATAATATTGCTATGAATATATGTGAGCACAAGTCTTGGTTCCATGGATGTGGGTCATTTGGGTATGTGCATAAGAGGTAGGTTACTGGATCCTGTGGTAGACTGATTCCCATTATCCTGAGGAACAGCCATGCTAGTCTCCAAAATGGCTCTTCAAGTTTACAGATCCACCTGCAAAGCATAAGTTGTCATTGCTGTTTTTAATTTTAGCCATTCTGACGGGAGTATGATGGTATCTTAAAGTTGTTTTAATTTGTATTTCCTTGTTAGCCAATGATATTGAACACTTTCTTAAGGGTATTTAATCATTTCCCCTATTTAGATTTCTCTTTTCAGTTCTATACCCCATTTTCATAGAGTTATTTGGTGTTTTGTTGACTAGTTTCTTGAGTTCTTTGTATATTTTGGAGATCAGCCCTTTGTCGGATATAGGATTGATGAAAATCTTTTCACAGTCTGTGGGCTGCCATTGGGTCTTGTCCACTGTGTCCTTTTCCTTACAGAAACTTCTAAGTTTGAATAGGTACCACTCATTATTTGTTGATCGCAGTGTCTATGCTTCTGGAGTTATTGTCAAGAAGCAGTCTCCTGTAACAATTTGTTCAAGAGTACCTCTATTTTTTTTTCCTAAGAGGTTCAGTGTGGATGGATTTATGGAGGGATCCATTTGGACATGTGTTTTGTACATGGCTATAGACATAGATCTATCTTCAGTCTTCTATATACCAGCACCACTTGTTGAAGATGCTTTCCTTATGCCATTGTACACTTTTAGCTGTTTTGTCAAAAGTCAGGTGCTCATATGTGTGTGGGATAATACCAAGATTCTCTATTAAATTTCATTGAGCTACTTGTCTATCTGTGTGCTAATACAAGGCTCTTTTCAGGACTGTAGCTCTGTAGTAGATCTTAAAGTCAGGGATGATGATGCCTCGTGAAGTTCCTTTATTATACAGGTTGTTTTGGCTATTCTTGTTATTTTGCTTTTCAATATAAAGTTTATTATTATCTTTTCAAGGTCAGTGAAGAATTGTGCTGGCATTTTAATAGATATTGAATTCAATCTGTAGATTGTCATTGGAAAAATTGCCATTTTTACTAGGTTTATTCTACCTATCCTTGAGATTGGGAGATTTTTACATTTTCTGGTGTTTTCTTTAATTTCTTTTTGTAAATACACAAATTACTATTATATAGGTCTTTCACTTGTTTGATAACTGTTTTCTACTTTATTGTTTTCAGCCCAAAAATTGACAATGGGGCCTACTCCTGAGGGTTGAGTTTGCTTCATTTGTGTCCTAAGGTTTACAGTTGTGTTGTTAATTCTCTAATGTGTCTCTCATCCGTTTTCTTCATATGGGCACTGAATGCAATCAACTTCCTTCTTAGCAGTGCTTTCAAGGTGTTCCATAAATTCTTGTATGTTTTATCCACAACCTCATTGAATTTTAGGAATTCCTTAATTTCTTTATTTCTTCTTAGACCCAAGTATGTTGAAATTGAGCATTATTCAGTTTCCATGAGTATGTAGGTTTTCTGTGAATTGTTGTTGTTTTTATTGAATTCCAATTATAAAGCATGGTGGTCTGATAAGATACAGGGTAATATTCAAATGTTTTTGGATTGGATGGGGATTTTTTTGTTGCCTAGTATATGGTCAATTTCAGAGAATGATCCATGTGGAGCAGAGAAGAAGTTTTATTCTTTTTTGTTTGGATGGAATGTTCAATTCATGTCTGTGAAACCCAATTGAGACATAACTTCTGTTAGTTCTTTTGTTTCTTTGTAAAGTTTCTGACTGGTGTTACTGTGTAGTGGTGAGAGTGGGGTGTTGAAGTCTCCCACTCAAAGTGTGTGTGGTTTTATGTGAGGTTAGAGTTTTAGTACCATTTCTTTTAGGAATGTTGGTGCGTTTGAATTTGGGGCATAGAGGTTCAGAATTGAGGTTTTGTGCTTAGGATTTCTCCTGTGATGAATACAAAATGACTGTTTTCATCTCTTTTGATTGATTTTGGTTTGAAGTCTAACTTGTTAGGTATTAAGATAGCCAAACCTGCTTGCTTCTTGGGTCCAGTTGATTGGAAGATGTTTTCCAAGCCCTTTACCCTGAGTAATATCTATCTTTGAAGCTTAGATGTATTTCTTGTGTGAAGCAGAAGTATGGATTCTGTTTCTGTATTCATTCTGTTAGGCTTTCACTATTTATTAGTGAGATAATACCATTAACATTGACAGAAATCAAGGGACATTGTTGGTTAATGAATTTTGTTTATGATTTGATGTTGGCAGTGGTTTTGTGTATATATTTTCCCTGCTTTTCCCTTGGATTCTGTTGAAGTTAGATAATCTTTTTCCTATGGGTTTTTGAGCTGTGGGCATGACACAGGCAGAGCATGATCTGGAGCCAATCCAGGGAATTTCCAGGTTAGGGTGTGGGGGGAATTTCATGCAAATTTTTCCCAAACTCAACTCAAGTAGAATCCTGGCAATGGGGGTCATAGATCCTGGTACACAGTGTTTCAAGATGTTCCTGCATGGATAGGCAGATCTAGCGAGGGCCTGGCACTCTCCTTCTGAATCCTCTCTAGCAGAGGCCCAGCGATGGGGTGCAAGCATCCAGCACCATGGACTCAGGATGGTGGCATTGATATGTGGATCTACCTGGGGCCTGGCATTCTTCAAGTGAGGCATCTAGCCAAGGATGGTATCTGTTTTTCTAGCTTTTTTCTTTTTAATTTTTATTTATTTTTTTGAGACGGCATTTTTTTTTTTGTGACTCTGCCGCTTGTCCCACAACTATATCTTGTATACCAGGCTTCTCTTGAACTCACAGAGATAGGCTTCAATCTGCCTCCTGAGCACTAGGGTTAAATGCATGTGCCACCACCACCCAGCTATTGGCATCTTTTTAAATGTGTTCTTTAAACACTTAGAATAAGACATCGATTAAGCAATAACTCCCTGCCCCAGCTTTAATCTTTTATTTTTTCTGCCTTCCCTACTTTTCTCATCTTCTGACACTTCTCCCTCCAGATCTGCTGTTCGACGTTACTCGTGTACTATGAAATAATTATGGTGCTATCTTTTCTGTTGAAAGCTTACATTGCCTTACTGGCCCGACTTGCAGTATCTGTCTCCTAAAACAACTAAGGCTATTTATTGCACCAATAAATTCTGTCTCAAAAAAAAAAAAACAACAACAAATGTAACCATCTGTTGTAGGTTCTTTCCTTTTTGATCATTAGCCAGAAATGAACATAATTTGTCTATAAACATATTTCTTTACTTATTTCTTAAGTCTGTGGCAATGTCCTTATGTCATCTTGATTACCCCTTCTTAAACTACATGATTGTATGCCCTCAGTGGAATTTTTAGGACCAAGCTTCTTAAAAACTTTATTTTTGGATACCAATTATTTATACGAATATGTTTAATAAACAGAACTCATTAATTTGTAACATTGCTCATTAAATTAAAATATAATTCTCTAATCGATGGCAGAATATTACCCCCATTTTCATAGAGAAATCTAGACCATGTGGTGTCTCTCTTTGAAACAAATATCAGTCAATGCAGGGTCAAAAGCAGAACAGTTTAGGCATCCTTTTGAGTTAATTTGTTAGAGTCTGTGTGTATAAGTTCTGAACACATAGAGTCATCAGGAGGTGGGTAACATTACACAAGATCTCAGGTTACGTGGATGAATTTCTCTCTTTTTTTTTTGACAAAAAGTTGATGGTATTTACCCCTCTTATTTTTTTTTTCTTCTTCCTGATTGTTCTTTCCCTAATATTGTACACCTCTAGATCACTGCATGGTTGTTGCAGGTGTAGAAGCCATGCTGTATCAATATATGTATATATGGTTTTCATAATCCTATTGGGATTCTAACTGGTTCCCATTTGCATGAATATTTGTAATCAGATATCCACTTCACTGAGGAGGAGTGGGCTTTGCTAAATCCTTCTCAGAAGTGTCTCTAGAAAAATTTGATGCTGGACACCTACAGGAACCTTGCTGCTACAGGTAAGACTGAATTTTCCTTCATGTTTTAAAATAAGGGACCAACTGTTTCTTGATTATTGATACTATTCTGTAATTTGATTAAGAAAAGGGAAAATTGGGTGAGTGAGGCATGGTTCTAAGGGTCATTGAAGTTATTACTTAAATTTTGTACAATTTGGAAGAGTACATCATATATTTTCTGTTATTTCAGACTACATTTGGGATAACCATAATACGAAGGATCATGGTCAAACTTCTAGAAGACACAGAAGGTAAATTTTCATGTGCAAATTTATGCAAATTTGGCTTTGCAGATATTTTAATGTATCCTGGAAATTTTATTGAAGAGTCACACTTAAAAAATTAAAAAGATTAAGAAGAGCAACAGTGAAAATAAGTGTAGCTTAAAGTGATGATTGTCATTTTCTCACAAAACCCTGTACCTCAGTGAAAGATAGCTCTTCTGTGTTTGCAAGGCATTTGTGTAAAATGAGAAGGAAATTATGTCTTAACAGATATCACCCTTTGAATTATAGCACCCGGATATCTATTCTGTAGATATGCCCGTCTGTTTAGTTTCATTCTATTCAGATATTTTAAACAGTTTACATGTTGCATAGGTGATAAGTATATGTCCACGACCTCCTAAGAAAAAAGTCTATAGTTAAGCAGGCATTATTTATCTATTTGTGACTTTGCTATGGATATTTAAAGGGTCAGTTTATGAGTGTCAAGAAGGTTGTTACGTTGAAAACTTAAAGTTGATTTAAAGAAAGTCAAAGTGTGAACGCTATGTGGAAACTTTTTATTTGTTTTCTTAGTTTCATAAGAATATCATATGTAGAGCCGTGTAGTTGTGGCCCATACCTTTAATTCCAACATTCATGACCAAGAGCAAGGAGGATCCCTTAAGGTTGTGATCACCCCAGTCTTCAAAGTGAGTTCCAGGATAGCTAGATTTACACAGAGACCTTCTGTATTAGAAAATGTAGGGAAAAAAGTATTTAGTTTACTCTAAATACAAGCCATGTGAATTTAGAATGTAGAAAGAAGCGATGTACCTCTCTTATGACAGTGAGAAGAAATGAAAGATATTTAGAAGTCCCCACATTGAGGATATTTCTTGAGTGTGAAACAACTTTCAAATTTATCAGTATTCCTAAGTCATCTGACATATACCATCAATTTACACTGCAGTAAATCCATATGACCATTGGAATGTGTGAATGCTTCCATTTGTACTGGTATATTTAGCCAATGTAGTATGATTTCTATGAAGGAAAAACTGATAAATGGTATAAATATGGCAAAGTTCTGTGTCATTTCAATTTTTTCTTTTATATGTAAATATATGCAATAATTGAGGGCCATGAAATAAAGCTCTTACTCTGAATCCACAGATATCTTCAATGAAATCAAAACAATACCACATCAGAGAAGCATCATTAGTCTTTATAATCAAGGAAAAAAATCATAGTGCATAAAAACACTATACATGTATCTATTGTTCTAATGCTGTGCACTTTGCTTATCCATATAATCTTTGTGAGCCTAAGAAAACCTTTATGGGAAGGAATCTTCTTAGAAAGAATGTGGTATGATCTTCATTCAACACACATTGACTTACATAGTTTTTTGGAGAGAAAAATATCTGACACGTGTGAACAATCAGTTCAAGCACTACAATGTCTCTGTTTTGTTCTCACTTGCAAACGCATGTGGAAAAAAGTCCTGGAAATTCATTGGTAAGGGAACCATGTTTCATGGTAACACTTGACTTGATTTACATAAAAACCTCATTCAGATGGATTGCTATCTCTAAGCCCAATCCTTCATGCTTACTTTCTTTTACATGAAATAATTAATGTTGCAGGAAAACTTTGAAGACTTTAAGACCCTGAACACAATGGTTACAGAATTGAGTACTCATTAGAGAAAAATATTCAAATATGGAAATTTGTTTAGAGATTTGATTTAATTTTAATTATGTGATGTCAGTGTGTGAGTTTGTGATTGTTCATGGTTTCTCACAAGAAGGTTACACCCTTGAGTATTCCTGTGGGAGGAATTACAGTATGTTCTCAGAAAACTGACGTAGGTCATGGCAATGAACTTGCATAATTTTGTTCATCCACATTTCTAAACCTGTACGTATTTTAAATCCTGTTTTATCATCTTGATATCAGGTAATAGAGAAGAAATGATGGAAGGGGAAATCTACATCTTGTAAATAATTTGGTGAACATCTTAGATATCATACTTGACTTTAGTCTTTTTTTTTTTTTTTTTTTTTTTTTTTTTTTTCTTAGTTATGAATGCCCATACTTAGCTTGGTTTGTTTCTTTTACATTTTTTTTTTTTAGTTTATATAACTAAGTCCATATAGATGAAAACAAACATTTATAGAAAATATTTGGGAATTTGGGCGTTGTTCTTTCAAAACTACTTCCTGATTGTAAGGGGCGCTGTAATGGGGAATTCGAAGGAGATTCAGAAACCCTGGCTGTAGTCTGTCAGGCTGCTTTGTCCAGCTGTTTTGAATGTGGGATAACCTGGTATACTGTTTCAGGTGGTCTGGCTTGATCAAACCACATTAGTCTGGAAGGAATCCACATCTTTTCATTTTCTGTGGAAACAAAAATATAAATCCTTTTCCCCAGTAACTTTTACTTTGAACATAAATTTTGGTGTCAAAACATTTTTTTTAATTTAATTTATTATTTTACATGTTGATCCCAGTTCCCCCTCCCTCCCTCCCAACCACCTTCACTCCATCCCTCCGTTTTACTCTCTCTGCCCTCTCACAAGCACTCTAACGGCCCTCCCAACTCCACACCCCAATTCCATATGTAGGGGAATGTCATGCAGTAGGGGTCATGTAGGTCTGACAGGTCATGTGAAATTGGGACTAGGGCTTCTCTACTGTCTCTAGATTAAGGCAGTTATCCCTCCATGGGCGATGTGTTTTCAAAGTCCTTTTGTAATTCAGGAATATATCCTGGATGCACTGTCTGAGGGCGCTTAGACTGCTCAATACTTCTGGCTGAGACCCATATTCAGGGGTCCTGAGTCAGTCCCATGCTGGCTTCTCAACTATCAGTCGGGTGGCCCGTTAGCTCCTCCTTGTTCAGGAAAGCTGTCTCTATGTGTTTCTGCCGCCTGTTCTTGTTCTCTCCCTCTGTATCTGAGTTCTACATCGGCTCAGTGTTGATGTATTTGTGTTTGCATCTGTTTCCAACAGGCATTAGTTGAGGGCTCCTTGGAGAAGTTAGTTGTTGATCTCATTCTGCGGGAAGGGCATTTATGATAGCCTTTACATAGAAGCTCAAACTGTTAGTTAGCAGCAGTCTTGTAGTTCTCTAGACCTTTATTTGTGTTCAATTTTATCTTCAAACCAATATTGGCTCCCTATTTTATGTTCTCTTTCTCTGTCTCTGTCTCTCTCTCTTTTCCCGTCTTCTATTCCTAACCAGGCTCAATCTTCCTGGTCACACATGTTTTCCTTTCCTCCGCCTCGTTTTCTCCTACTTCTCTCTCCATTCGCTGTCCTCCCCCACTTCCCCTGAGCTCGGGGGGGACTTGTCCATTACCAGTTCTCTGAGGGACTTTACATGAATACAAGGTATCTCATGATCATTGCTGACTAAGCCCACAGTGGCCTTGGGACTTAGAAACATATCTCTTTATAGTTTATATCTACAAATATGAAGCAAACTGTCCACAAAGGCTTTGTTCCATACAATTACCAGCTCTCCCATGCAAATACCTGGTTTTTGACAAGGTTCTGTTTTATTGTCTATACACCAGGCCATTAGGAAAAGCTTTCAAGGCCTAGTCCCCAGGCTGTTACTATCTCTTCTAAGAATGTTTCTCATCCCTGTGTGAGGACCTAAGTGAAAGCTTTGCTTTATCAGGAAACTCATACATCATTGGTTTACTTTTTAAAATCTTGTGTCCTATTGCCACTCTGCTAGAACTATGTTTTTCTGGAAAAGAAAACTGCAACTATATGATATAATAAATTTTAAGGTTGCTTGTGACCCTGTAATAGCATTCTGTGCAGCTTGTTATGGGGCAGGTCTATGATAAGGGTAAGGGACTAGATGCTGTTGTAAAACAGGAGTTGCTTCTTTGTAATGTTTTGGAGTCAAAGGTCTGGAAAATCATGGTGAACAAATATGTATCTAGGATTCAAAATTCAAAAAGGACTGGTCAGCATACACTTATCTTTGTGTGTTTTAGAGGCAGTACTACCTCAGTTAAATTCTACTTTATGAGGCATAATATCTTCAAAGCATTTGTAAATCCTTTGTGTTACAAATTCTTCTCCTGTAAATCACTGCTCAATAGTGAAGTGCTACCCTTACTTGAGATGCCTTTTACAATCTGCAGAAAATTTACAATAAATGGATCTTACACATAAAATTAAAATGCAAATTGCTGAACTTCTAAAAGGTACTTATCTAAAAGGCCTCTGGAAGTTTGTTGCCATTATTTCAGTGGGTGCACCTGAAGTATGTAGAAGTTGACTTAAAAAAGGGTTTCTATACACACCTCCCTGCTCCCAGTGCTCAAAGCAGATACAGCCCACAGAATAGTTATTTGGAGGACTGCATGAGAACTCAGGGGACAGGTAGTCTGGCTATAGTTTCCCAGCCAGATCCAGGGAATACTCACCACACTGGATCCATCACCTCACCATCTCCCACTACCCATGAGGACATCAGCCCCTCACTCACCATGCTGTTGTTTTCCAGTTTGACCTTCCTCAAAGCACAGCACACAAAATGACGGGCTCCAGTTTCTCTTCAAATACAGACCAGAAGGGCCCTGCACTTCTTTTGACAGGCAGGTCACAAAGGGGCCTGATTGGCTAGTAAGGCCTGAGTGATAAAAGCACCTCCCAGGTGGTTGCAGAGTGCTTAAGGACAAATTGCAATGGTTACTGTTTGCCTTCTACCCAAAGTCTTTTCTACATCAGCAGTGATGTGCATTTTTATAGCAATTGTCCTATAGCGGACCTGTGTTAAAATTCTGTAGTATACAGGTATTTTCCTTTCTTCCTCCTAGACCCAGTGTGGCTAGCTTAGTAAAATTACTTAAATGGATTGAGTGATTCTAGTTGAAAAAGTTGGGAGGGAGCTCCAAATATTCATTAACTACCACACAGATATTTAGGGATACAAAAAAAAAAAAGTATTTGTGAGCAATATTGTTAGCCAATACATCTTTAGTGAGCAGATAAAAATCAAAACGAAACAAATCCAACTGCATTAATCAAGGTTCTCTGCATGAAATAGAATGTAGGATGAATCTCTCCATATGTGTAGAAAGTGGATTTATTAGGATGTCTCATAAGCTGTGATGTAGTTAGTCCTACAAAGGTTACCTACCAATGGGAATCTTAAGAGTACAGCAGTTTTTTACTTTATCAGGATGGATGTCTCAGCTGGTCATTATACACCAAATTTCCAAAAAAGTAGGTTCTAACGCTAGTAAAACAATAACCTTGGTACTCAGAGCTAGGGTAAGCAGTCAAAGAGGGAAAGCTTCCTCCTTCAATACCATTTATACATGTAGGCTACCACCAGAAGGTTGATCTGATTTTCCTTTAAGTGATTTTGTTTTGTTTTTTGTTTTCAAAACCGGGTTTATTTGTGCAGGACTTAAACTCATTCTTTTGATTTGGCTAGCCTCAAACTAAGCAAATCAGGCAGCCTCCTGTGTCCTGGAATTAAACATTTGCACTGCCACCAAGCAGTTAAAGATAGATCTCATCATCTGTTTGCATATAAGGTTTCTGTATAACTTTGGCAGTCCTGGAATATATTCTGACAGTCTGAAGTTTCTCAGCCCCTAAATGGGAATCCGTTCCAACTTGTCATGAGTTCAAAGTGCTCCAATAACTCCTATTATCCTTAAGACATTATCTTTCCTGCTACAGGTCACCTGTGACTTGATGATGAATGTCTCCTACCTAAATAGCAATGATTTGGGAGTAGTCAGGTTAACCACCCTGAAGGAATAAGTGCAGCAATGGGGTACCTGAAGGCACATAGTATGTGCAATTATGGCATGCCTTTAGCATTAGTGGAAGCAATTTCTGTTTTCCCTTTATTCATATTAATAACAGTCCCCTTCCATTGCTGCACCTTTGTTTGACTACTTAAGTTTGGTATATGAATAAAATGGAGCTTTCAGTATTGACTGAATCTGCCTGCCTGACATTATATTATGTCTCTGTCTTCCTTTCATCAATGATAGCTAGTCTTCAACTTGTCCACACTCACGGACTGAGAAATGGATATGGGACTGAGCTGCTGCTGTTTCTGATTACAGTCCTACAAACTCCTTGATATTTGTATGGAGATCATAAGTCAACTTCGTGGGGTCCATTTTGGCCTACCACAAGGGCAAATGTAGACTCATAAAATTCTCATTTTCCAGGGAGTCACATTGTAGAAAAAGTATTGATTCTTTCAAATGAAAATGTGTCTATGAAAAAAACATTGACTTCTTATATGACCACCTTATAGCAGAAACAGGAACCGAGTATATGGGAGTGTTTTAGAGATGGAAAAAATTCCATATTTACCTTTGTTATTTGTTTTGCACTCTATGTCTATTAAGACCCTTGGTATCAATTATTTACTGTTTTCTTTTTTCATAAGTATTCAAACTGAATAAATATGCTTTAAATTTTCATTAATTTTACTTTTGTATTTTTTCTCTTCTTTTTAAGTATAGTATTACTGTGACATCCTGTCTTAAATAAAATTCAAATTATAGATTAGTCTGTCCTAGGACATGAGAGATATCTGTCCAACTTGAATCCAGAGAGTTGGCATTGTAGTTTGGCTTGTCAACAGAGAAGTTAGCTCATTAGCTTGGCTCACTTATGATGAATGACTGAGCCTGGTTGTTAGTGTAGCCAGACAACAGGCTCTGGTCCTAACTTCAGTAACAGAAGATGGCATCCATTAAGTGCAGGGTTTCTGCCTCAAAGTCCGTTGTCTTTCAAATATGGGAAATATTATTTTTCCTTATCATTTAGTCTGTTAAATCTCACCAAATACCTTGGAAGGTTTCTATATATTACTGCTAATGGTGACAGCCAGGTTCACAGAGATGAGGTTTTTTACACAGTTAAGTGTAACTCTTCATGTTATTCATCACATCATTCTAATGTCTCACTAAGTAAACTTGAAGCCGTGAAGCCAGTCATAGTCGCAGATGCCTTTACTAATGGTTCTTAGAGAGTGGAGGTAGGAATTATAGGATTTCACAGTCACCCAAGATGAAAGTTGTCCCTGGGGTATGGTTTTCATACCACAGTCAAAGTTAGTCTGTGACTGCTTGAGGACAGTGTCCATAAACCTTCCCAAAGCTCTTGGTCTTTAGGGCCATGCCACCAGCAAATGTTAGCTAAGTTATTCACCCCACCATATTTCCTATTCTTACATTTAATGAATTCTGTTAAAATAGAATCAAAGTTATTTTACATATCAATATCTGTTCCCTCTCCCTCTCATGTATGCACCAATCCAAAGTCATTTGGGGCAGGGACAAGGCCCAACCCCTTGTGTCTAGACTGAGTGAGTAGCTGTCCATAGGGAATGGGCTCCTGAAGTCTTTCATACATCAGGGGTCCATCCTGATTCCACTGCCAGAGGTCCCTTACACTTCCTAGGCCTTCTAAATGAGATGCACTTTTAGGGGTGTTAGGTCAGTCATATTATGTTTTCCCAACTATCAGTCTGGGGTTCATGAGCTCCACACTGTTTTACTTAGGTGAGTCTGAGGGTATCTCCAACCTGGTCTTGACCCCTGTACTTATCACTTCTCCCTCAGTGCAACTGGATTCCAGGAGTTCCACTTAGTGCTTAGCTGAGTATTTTTGCTTCTGTTTTAGTCAACTACTAGATGAAGGCTCTAGAATATCCTATAAGGTAGATATCAATCTCATTATAGGGAAGGGCATTTAAGGTAGCCTCTGTACTATTGCTTATATTCTTATTTGGGGTCATCCTTGTAGATCTCTGGATATTTTCCTAGTGTCAGATTTCTCTTACCACCTATTATATCTCCATCTAGTATGGTATCTCTTTTGTTGCTCTCCTCTATTCTTTCCAAAATTCAGTCTTCTTGATCCTCTTTTCCTCCTCTCGCATCTGCTTCTCCCATTCTCTTTCTCCTAACTAACCTTCACCGCAGACAATGATCCCAATTTTCTCAGGAGACCTTGTCCCTTTCCACTACTCTGGAAACACAATAGCAGTCCTTTTAAGGGTGAAGTCTGAAGTGAAGTTAATCCAGGGCAGGGCCCCCCCTTGACACCATGAGGGTGGGACTTGTAATGGTGCTACCAAACACTGCCAGGATTCAAACCATCCTCTCTCCAACTTCAGCTCAATATTATTGCTGAAGCTTTACACAACCTGCTTTGTCCATCTCTCAAGGTACAGGTGCCGATGGGCTACAGGATGGTGGCTAAGGGAAACCTTGTAAACCACACCTCGCCCAAAAAGTGATCCCACCAACTCCTGAGTCCTTCCTCTCCATATCATCCCTGGCAAGAAGGAAGAAGCCATACTTAAACCAACACCTGCATACCCAGGGAGGCTGGGTTGTTGCATGGAAACCCTAATGGCTTCTGTATCTATACAAAGAGTTATAATGTTTGGTAGCCCTGATCCAAACCTGCCCTCAAGTTCTGTGTCTTTTCTGCTCATTTAGTCCTGTAACTCAGGCTTCCATTGCCCATCAGAGCTTCAAGCATAGCCAACAGTCATAGGGGAGGTTTCTTCCCTGTCTTATATGTTGTGCCTTTGGTACATTATGAAACCAGAAGGCAGAGAAGCTTGGGTTGATGATGCTCTTGCTCCCATTATCTCTTTCCTCTCCCTCTTTCTTTCTCTCTCATGCTTTCTTTCTTTCTCTCCCCCTCTCTTGTCTTCTATTCCTACTCTGACTCAATCTTCCTAGTCACACTAGCTTTCCTCTCCTTTTCTTCTCTTTCTCCTAGTTCCCTCTCCAGGCACTGCTCCCCCACTTCCCATGTGATCTGGGGGCCTTGTCCCTTCCCCCTTCTGTGAAGGACTTTAGATGAATCTCTTAGAATACACCTTGTATCCTAGTTCCTCTGGTGGTATGAATTATAGGCTGGTGATCATTTCCTCTAGGTCTAAAATCCATATATGAAGCAGTACATAACATGTCCCTGTTTTTGTGACTGGGTGGTACAGAATATGAAACCAGTAGGTGGAGAAACTTGGGTTGATGTCTCTCTTGCTTCCATTATCTCTCTTTCCTCTCCCTCTCCCTCTCTCATGCTTTCTTTCTCACTCTGTGTCTCTGTCTCTCTCTATTTCTCTCTCTCTGCCTCTCTCTCTCTTTCTCTCAGGTTGCAGATTACATCAGAAGGGCTGACCAGTTTGTCACTTATCTTGGTTGTAGTGAACTTAGTAAGTACCATGCTCCACAAAAATCCATTTTGATTATTGAAATTAAAGAAAAGTATGATGGCTAAAATCTTCAATTTCCTCTTTCAAGAGCTCTTCCCTATCAATTCATATAAAGATGATAGATGAAGGATAGAGACAAGGTTAAAGATTTGGATGAGAAAAATTATGGAATGTTCATTCCCAGGACCTATGTCGGGATTTTGAGAACATTCTGTAGTTCCTGCTACAAGAATAACTCAAAAGGCTAACATTCCTGGGAACAAGTGTGAGCAGACACAAATCCATGCACTGGCATTACATAATTAAAATTAAATCAAATCTTTAACCAAACATATTTTTACCTGTGAATATTTAATATTTTGAGCACTCATTCCTGTAACCCAGGTACTTAGGTGTTTAAAGTATTAACAGTTTCCTCCAATATGAATTGGTTTATGTAATACAAAGCAAATGTGCAGGATTGGATTTAGAGAAATCAATCATCTCAATGAGGCTTTCTATGTAGTTAATGTAATGAGTGAAGTGGTTTTCATCGCAGGGCATCAGCTAAAGGGGCCTCAGGTGGAGAGTGACAGGTCCCAGCTAGGTCTGCCTATTGGTGCAGAAACATCCAGAGTATCAACCCAGTATATGTCATTCATTGCAAGGCCTAGGCTAGAGCCCTCTACTGGATTTACGGGCCCCTCCCTGAGAATCACCTGTGTCCATGTGAGCACTCTGAGTTTCTGCTGGGTAGATCCTTGACCCACATTGTAGGGCCTATGCCAAAGAGGACACAGCTGGAGAGTGCCAGGCCCAGGCTAGATCTGCCTATCAGCTTAAGGGCCACCTGAGTCCCAGCCTTCAAAATCTTTGACTTGCATCGCCAGTCTTCTGCTGTAGTCTGAACTTTAAGCCCAACTGCTGGGCGCCTGCCTGTTGGAGAGACCTCCTAGAGAGCTTGGACAACCCAGAGCTATAAATATCAAACTTCTCACCCACCAAAACACACCAGGGAAGAAGGTATGGGAAGATGGCAATACAATATAACATCTAACAACAGAATGACAAGAATAACAGCACCGGAATCTATGGAAGCTACACCAAATCGAACGGACACAACAAAGCAGATAAAGTACAAGAGAATGAATTAAAAATTATAGCCATAAAAATGATAGAGGCCCTCAAAGAGGATATGAGAAAATCCCTTAAAGAAGTGGAAGAAAAAACATACAAAAATTAGAAGAAATGAACAAATGTCCTGAAGCAAGTACAGAAACCTAGAAAAAACTATTAAGCAGGTGGAGGAAACAGTTCAAGACTTGAAAACTGAAATGGAACCAATAAGTAAAATGTAATATGAAGGAATGCTGGAAATAGAAAAACTGGGCAAATGATCAGGAACTGCAAATGAAAGCATAACCAACAGAATTCAAGAGATAGAAGAGATAATCTCAGATGCAGAAGACAAAGTAAAGGAAATAGATTCATCAGCCAAAGAAAATCATAAATCCTACAAATTCTTAACAAAAAAAGGAAGTGTGGGAAGTGAAAAGGCCAATCATAAGAATAGTAGGCATATAGGAAAGTAAGGAAGCATAGCTCGAAGGTGCTGAAAACATATTCAACAAAACCTTGGAGGAAAACATTCCCACTCTGAAGAAGGACATGCCCATGAAAGTACAATGAGCATACCAAACACCAAATAGACTGGACCAAAGAACAAATACCCATTTGACATATAATAACCAAAATTTCTAACATACAAATAAAGAAATTACATTACGAGCAGCAAAGGAAAAATTCCAGGTAACATGTAAAGGTAGACTTATCAAAATTACACCTGACTACTCCATGGAAAGCCTCAAAGCCAGAAGGTCCTGGATAGATGTCCTACAAGTAGAAAGAGTCCACAGATGCCCGCCCAGGCTACTGTACCCAGCAAACTCTTAATCACTATACATGGAGAAAACAAGATATTTAACGACAAAGACAGATTTTCACAATATGTATCTACAAATCCAGCCATACAAAAAGATTTGGAAGGAAAACTCCAAGCCAAGGAAGTTAACTATACTCACAAATATGTAGGCAACAGATAATCCACTTCACCACAAATCAAGAGTAAAGCAAGACTAATAAATTCACAATACCACTTCCAAATTCAAATCTAAAACAAACAACCATTAACATTCCATGCTCCTTACTCTCACTCAACATTAATGGTCTTAACTTGCTTGTAAGAAGACACAGGTTAACAGAGTGGATATGAGGACAGAAAACATCTCACTGCTGCATACAAGACATGCATCTAAGCTTCAAAGATAGACATAAACTCAGGGTAAAGGGATAAGGAAAGATCTTCCAATCAAATGGGCCCAAAACGCAAGCAGGTGTGGTTATGCTAATATCTAACAAGTTAGACTTCAAACCAAAATTAATCAAAAGAGATGAAAACAGTCATTCCATATTCATCACAAGAGAAATCCATCAACACAAAGTATCCATTCTGACTAACTATGCTCCAAATATAAAGGCAACTACATTCATAAAAGAAATGCTACTAAAATTCAAATGTCACCTAAAGCCTCACACACTATTAGTGGGAGACTTCAACATGCCAATGTCACCAATAGGCAGGACCGCCAGTCATAAACTTAACAAAGTAATAAAATAATTAACAGAAGTTTGGTTTCAATTGGGTTTAACAGACATCTATAGAACTTTCCATCCAAACATAAAAGAACAAACTTCTTCTCTGCTCCACATGAAACCTTCTCTAAAATCGACCAAATAGTAGGTGGTATAACAAACCTCAAGAGATACAAGATAATTGGAATAGTCCCCTGTATCTTATATGACCAGCATGCTTTAAAATTGGAATACAAAAACAACACAAAATGAAGAAACACTACAAACTCATGCAAACTCAACAATGTTCAATTGCACCATACCTGGGTCAAAGAAGAAAAAAAAAAATTAAGGACATCCTAAAATTCAACAAGAATGAGGACAAAACATACCCAAACTAATGGGACACCTTGAAAGCAGTGGTACCAGAGAAGTTCATTGCACTATTTGTCCATATGAACATAAACAGAGGATAGTCACAATAGAGAATTAACAGTGCAACTGAAAGCCTTAGAACAGAGAGAAGCAAACTCACCCTGGAGGAGTAGATGCCAGAAAATAAACAATTTGAGGGCTGAAATAAAAAAAACAGGAACCAGGGAAACAATACAAAAAATCAATATAACAAAGAGTTGGGTTTTCAAGAACATCAACAGGATAGACATACCTCTATCCAAACTAATGAAAAAGCAGAGAGAGAACATGCAAATTCACAAAATCAGAAATAAAAAGGAGGACATAGCAATGGACACAGAGGAAATCCAGGAAACGTTCAGGTTATACTTTGACATATTGTGACCTTTATATTTAAAACCAATATATGATGATCAAGAAGGTCTACGATGTTTGGGAAAGGATAAAGCCAAGATGCAGAGACAGAGACAAGAACAAAAGCTGGAAAATATAATCAAATTTTTATTAAAACACCAGAGGAAATTCAGGCAGGAAAACCGAGATCTTGACCAATGTTAACCAGCTACCCATCATGCTAGTTATTTAGATCTTACATAAAAAGAATTCACAACTCCCACAAAATTAACTCATAACAACGCTTGCTCTCTCCGTCTGATACTCCTGGTACTGACATTGTTCCCAACAGAAATGCCTCATGGTTTAGAGTTCTCTCTAAAAATGGTGGTAATCTCTTTCTATGTTTCTGCAAACTCTCAAGGCTCTTTGTGGTTTAAGGCAAAACCAGCCCCATCATGCCCACACAAAATTTAATACAGAACAATGATTTAATTTCTACTTCTGACCACATGTATAATGCCACAGTATGTGGAAACTGCCCTGTCCACCCACTAAACACCATGCACACTTGAGAAAAGAGCAGATAAGAAATTCCTTTTTTTCTCCAGGAGCTCAATGTTCCTGAGACATGCTATGGTAGCTAGTGAGTGTGGGAAGTTAAAAGAGCTGTAATCTTGTATTACTGAAAGATGATTCTCATGACCATTTTCCACTGTTTTCTAAACTGTGTGTGGCAAATGTAAGAAAAGTCTGATTGTGGATTGCAATATTCATAAATTCCAGAAGCAAACATTCAGTTTTTCTCTTGGATGTTCCCAACTCATATTAAAGAAACTTTGTCTTTCATATTGAACACCAATATTAGTTTCGTTTTGATTTGATTGTTTTGTTTTATTTTTCCTTTAGTTTTTCTTTTGGTTTTCAAGGCAGGCTGTCTCTTTATGTTTGGGACCTACACTAGAACTCTCTTTGAAAACCATACTGGCCTCAAACTCACATAGAGCTTCTTGCCTCTGCCTCTCAAGTGCTTGAATAAAACTTGTGCCCCACCACAGCCCAGTGTGGACACAGAGATTTCACTCCCCCAAGGTAACCTACACACAGTGAGGCTCAGAGGAAAAGGGACAGTGCCCAGGACAGCACAGGGCACATGTTCCCTTCCTGTCCCTGCATCAATGACAGTTAGGCAGGTCTGCTCCTCCTGCTCTGAAGCTTACACACTGACCATGCTGTGGGGCTGATTTCATTGCACCTTCTACACAAAAGTCAGCAATTTGGTTTCATTATCACATCAGTACTTTATCAAGATTATTGATTGTCCTTGTCTATGGACACCAAGAAATGGCCAGTCAGACATTTTGTAAACCATCTACAATTGATTATAGGCTCCACACTGATATTTCCACCAAGGGAAAGCAAGAAATTGCTCATGTTCCTTCCTTCTCCCACCTCTTTCTGCACTGTGCCTACACCAGCTTCAAAGATCTTAAATGAACTCAATTCTACCATATCCTTGTAGTCATTTGCATTCCCAATACCAGCCAGGGGAATTAGAAAAGAGTAAATAAGTAACATTTATTTCCTTCTTAATGAGCACTCAAAGCCTTTCGCTAAAGGAATTGTAGCAGTTTCTTCCCAGCACTAGGTAGCAAAATCTGGAGTAGCTGTGATCAATGTAAATCTCAATGACATCACATCATTGGCTATACCCAGCTCAATATAACTTCCAAATTTTATTCAACAAATCTAGTCTGTCTTCATTCCCATGACATGAATCAATACACCCTGAGTGTCTAAAGAAGAAAATCACTGAACCTACATTAGTTAGGATTTTTATTGCTGTGTATAAGTTCTAAGACCACCACAAATCTTTTTGTTGATGTTCTTTAGATAGGGTTTCTCTGTGACATTAAGGTGGTCCTGGAACTAGCTCTTGTAGAACAGCCTGGTCCCTAACTCACAGAGGTCAACCTGTCTCTGCCTCCTTGGTAAAGCTCCCACTATCAGGGATTCCAACCCTAGTCTCCCCAGTGACAATCAGGGATGGAATACTCATCACTCTACTTGCAAGGAAGAGATCCCCCACAAATTTTATAAAGAAAACACGTAATTGGATTGGCTCACAGTGTTAGAAATTGAGTCCATTTTCATCATAGAAGGGAGCATGATTTGAAGAAGAATATGGTGCTGGCTACATCTTGATAGGCAGGCCAGAGTAAGACATCTTATATACTTCCCATATCCAAAGCATAGGAAACCCCAAAACCCATCACCAATGATACTCTTCTTCTCAAAATGCCAAAGTCACTGCAACAAATCTCCTCCTTCTACTACTGCCATTCCCTATGAGATTATAGGTGCAATCACATTCAAACCATCACAATGCAGCAATCACAGCCTTTTTTATGATGGACACAGCAGCTGATATCCTACCCTGGTTCTCCTTACAGTGCACGCAATAAACTCTTCTTTCTACTCTGGTCTGAAGGCAGTATACATGCTCCACATGAAAGTATGCAAATATTTTTGTTGGAAGTGTAATGGACAGTCAACTTCATGACTCATATGGACAATTTAAATCACTGGGGTCATACTTTTTTATCTTGTTCTCACTGAGATCATTTATTATGTAGATGTGGATTATATTTCAAATGGATGTGCAGTGTTACAGATTAATGAGTTCTGTTTATTAAATATTTCCTTAGAAGAAATTGGTATCCTCAAATTAGGTGTTTAAGATGCTTGGTCCAAAAAAACAAAAAAACAAACAAACACAAAAAATCATCCTTCTACCTTTTGAGGGCATACAGTCACTTAATTTAATGAGGTGTATTTAAGAGGACAGAAAGTACATTACCCTGGAAAGCAATATGCTGAGATCAAAGCAACCGTTGTCAATGAGAAAGCATGTCTCAGAAAATTAATTCTAAAATGCTGGGAGTAAAGCTGTTCTAGATTTTGCCTTTCCAGTGAACAAATAACTCCATAGACAAAAGAGGTAAATAAAGAAAAGAAAAAAAAATAGTCTCTGTAATGATAACATTTACCTGTCTCTCGCTAATGTTTCTTTTTTTTTCCTACTTGTCTGAAGCCCCAGTGACAACCATGAAATAATTGGTTTCATTTAATCTGACCTCAGTGGGAAACTACAGAACATATATCTCTTTTTTCTGTGCTTAAATCTCCAGCTAGTAGTTACAATATGGAATAATCACATCCTGTGATTGTGTACTGCCATGAGTAAGCTAGCTAGCCACCTTGTTTTCAGGAGAAAGGAGTGACTGCAGAAAGAGAGCAGATGATAAACACCTGCAGCACATTAGCAGGATACAAGATAAACTCAAAAAATTCAGTAGCCCTACTTAATTCAGTTGACAAAGAGACAGAGAAAGACATCAGAGAAACATTACCCTTTATAATAGCCACAAGCAACATATAGTATGTTGAGGTAACACTTACCAAACAAGTGAAAGACCTATATAATAAGAAGTGTGTGGCTCTAAACACAGAAATTAAAGAATATACCAGAAAATGGAAAGATATCCCAGGTTGTTGGATAGGTAGGATAAATATAATAAAAATGACAATCTTGCCAAAACCAAACTAGAGATTCAGTGCAATCCCTATTGAAATCCCACCACAATTCTTCACAGACCTTGAAAGGATAATATTCAACTTTGTATGGAAAAACAAAAGACCTGGGATAGCCAAAACAGCCCAGTAAAATAAAAGAACTTCAGGAGGCATTACCATCCCTGACTTTAAGCTCTACTACAGATCTATACGCCTGAAAACAGCCTGGAATTAGCACAAAAAAAGAAAGTTAGACCAATGGAATCAAACTGAAAATCCTGATACAAGCCCAAACACCTAAGAACACAGGACTTTAAACAAAATGGCTAAAAAAATACAATGTGGCGAAGAAAGCATCTTCAAAAAATGGTGCTAGCACAATTGGATGAGGTGTGTAAAAGACTGCAGATAGACCCATGTATATCCCCATGCACAAAACTCAAATCCAAATAGATCAAAGACCTCAACATCAATCCACCAAAACTGAACATCTTAGAAAAGAAAGTAGGAATTACCCTTGAAAAATTGGTTTAGGAGACCATTTCCTGAACACAACTACAGGAGCACAGACACTGAAATCAACAATTAATGAATGGGACCTCTTCAAACTTAGAATGTTCTGTAAGGCTAAGGACACAGTAGACAAGACCAAAAGTCTTCCCACAGAATGGGAAAAGATTTTCACCAATACTACATCACACAAAGGGCACATCTCCAACATATACAAAGAACTCAAGAAACTAGTCAACAAAACACCAAATAACCATATTAACAAATGGGTTACAGAACTGAAGAAAGAATTCTCAATAAAGGAAATCAAAAAGGCTGAAAATACACTTAAGAAAATGTTCCACATCCTTAGCTATCAGGGAAATGAAAATCAAAACAACTTTGAGATACCATCTTACCCCTGCCAGAATGGCTAAAATTAGAAACACCAGTGATGACTTATGTTGGAGAGGATGTGGAAAAAGGGGGAACACTCCTACACTGCTGGTGGGTGTGCAAACTCATACAGCCATTTAGGAGATCAGTATGGCAGTTCCTCAGGAAAATGGGAATTAGTTTACCACAGGACCCGACAATCCCCCTCTTAGGCATATACGCAAAGGATTCACATCCATGCAACAAAGACATCTGTTCAACGATGTTCATAGCAACACTATTTGTAATAGCAAGAAACTGGAAGCAACCTAGATGCCCCTCAATTGAAGAATGGTTAATGAAGATGTGGCACATCTACACAATGGAATAATACTCTGCAGTAAAAAAATAATGGTATCTTGAAATCTGCAGGCAATTGGATGGCACATGAAGAAACAATCCTGAATGAAGTAACCCAGTCACAAAAAGAGGAACAGAGAATGTACTCACTCATATATGGATTTTAGACCTAGAGCAAAGGATCACCAGCCTATAATTCACATCACCAGATGAACTAGGATACAAGGTGTATTCTAAGAGACTCATATAAAGTTCCTCACAGAACTGTGAAGGGACAAGTCCCCCAGAGATCAGGTGAAGAGGGGGGCAGCGAATGGAGAGAGAAGTAGGAAAAAATGAGGGGGAGGAAAGGAAAACATGTGCGAACAGGAAGATTGAGCATAGTTAGGAATAGAAGATAGGAGAGAGAGAGAGAGAGAGAGAGAGAGAGAGAGAGAGAGAGAGAGAGAGCATAAAAGAGGGAGCCAATATTGGTTTGAAGATAATATTGAATACAAAGAAAGGTCTAGAGAACTACAAGACTGCTCCCAACTAACAATCTCAGCTTCCATGGAAAGGCTATCATAAATGCCCTTCCCAGAGAGTAAGATCAGCAACTACCTTCTCCATGGAGCCCTCAGCTAATGCCTGTTGAAAACAGGATCAAACACCCATACATAAACACTGAGTCGAAGTAGAACCCAGATGCAGATGGAGAGGAAAAGACCATGTGGCAGAAACACATAGAGACAGCTTACCTGAACAAGGAGGAGCTAACGGCCACTAGACTGATAGCTGGGAAGCCAGAATGGGACTGACTCAGAACCCCCTGAATATGGGTTTCAGCCAGACAACTGAGCAGTCTAAGAGACCTCAGACAGTGGAGCCAGGATGTATCCCTGGTGTACAAAAGGACTTTGCGAACATATCCCCCATGGAGGGATAACTGCCTTAATCTAGAGACAGGAGAGAAGCCGTAGTCCCTACTTCACATTACCTGTCAGATCTACATGTCCCCAACTGGATGGAATTCCCCTACATATGGAATTGGGGAGGGGGGATGGGAGGGGGAGTGTGTTTAGAGTGCATGTGAGAGGGCAGAGAGGGTAAAAGGGAGGGAAGGAAGGAGGAAGGGAGGGAGGGATGAAGGGAGGGAGGGAGAGAGAGAGAGGGAACTGGGATCGACATGTAAAATAATAAATTATATTAAAAAAATTCTTTGACTCCAAAATTTAATTTGAAGAACACGTTACTGGGGAAAAGTATTTCTATTTTTGTTTCCACAGAAAATGAAAAGATGTGGATTCCTGCCAGACTAATGCTGTTTGATCACACCAGACTGCCTGAAACAGAATACAAGGGGATCCTACATTCAACACAGCTGGACAAAGTAGCCCTACAGACCACGGCCAGGATTTCTGAAACTTCTTCGAATCCCCCAAGACAGCACGCCTTACCAGCAGGAACTAGTTTGGAAAGAACGACGCCCACATTCCCAAATATTGTGTTTAAATGTTTGTTTTCATTTAATTGGACTTTGTTATATAAAATAAAATGAAATAAAAATTAAAAAAAAAGAAACCAAGCTAAGGATGGGCATTCATAACTTAAAAAAGACTAAAGTGATGTATGATTCCTAACATGTTCAAAAAATTATTTACATGATATAGGTTTCCTCTTCCATGATTTCTTCCCTTTTACCTGATATCAAGATGATAAAACAGGATTTAAAATTCATACAGGTTTAGAAATGTGGATGAACAAAATTATGGCAAATTCATTGCCATGTCCTATGATGACCTATGTCAGTTTTCTGATAACATAGTTCCTCCTACAGGAATACTCAAGGGTATAACCTTCTTGTGAAAAACCATGAACAATCACAATCTCACACAATGACATCACTTAATTAAAATTAAATCAAATCTCCAAACATATTTCCATATTTGAATATCTTTCTCTAATGAGTACTCAATCCTGTAACCATTGTGTTGAGGGTCTTAAAGTCTTCAAAGTTTTCCTGCAACATTAATTATTCCATGTAAAAGAAATTAAGCATGAAGGATTGGGATTAGAGATAGCAATCCATCTGAATGAGGTTTTTATGTAAATCAAGTCAAGTGTTACCATGAAACATGGTTCCCTTACCAGTGAATTTCCAGGACTTTTTTCCACATGAGTTTGCAAGTGAGAACAAAACAGAAACATTGTAGTGCTTGAACTGATTGTTCACACGTGTCAGATATTTTTCTCTCCAGAAAACTATGTAACTCAATGTGTGTTGAATGAAGATCATTTCCATAAGGGATTTCTTAGGCTCACAAAGAATATTGGGATAAGCAAAGTGCACAGCATTACAACAATGGATACATGTATAGTGTTTTTATGCACTATGATTTTTTTTATTATAAAGACTAATGACACAAAGAGAGGCTTTACCACAGGGATACATTCAGTATCTTTCAAGTATACATTCTTTTATGAAAAAAGAGAGTGCTGGGATGTGCAAAGTCTTTATCACATTCATGGCATCCATAAGGTTTCTCTCCAGTATGTGTTCTTATATGACTTTTAAACACATCATAAGTTGTGAAAGCTTTACTACATTGACTAAATTCTTAGGGTATCTCTCCAGTATGTGTTTGTTTATGATGTACCAGATTGTTGTGTTGTGAAAAAGCTTTACCACATTGATTACATCCATAAGGTTTCTCTCCAGTATGTGTTGTATGATGAGACTGGAGATTACTGACACATGAAAAAGCTCTACCACATTTATTACATATATAGGGTTTCTCTCCTGTATGTGTTCTTATATGTCTTTTAAGATGACCATTACTTGCAAATGCCCTATCACATTGATTGCATACATAGGGTTTCTCTCCAGTATGTGTTCTATGATGAGATTTGAGAGTACTGCCATGTGAAAATGCCCTACCACATTGATTACATACATAGGGTTTCTCTCCAGTATGTGTTCTATGATGAGATTGTAGCGTAATAACTTGTGAAAATGCCCTACCACATTGGTTACATACATAGGGTTTCTCTCCAATATGTGTTCTTTTATGACATACTATATAATTGTATTGTGAAAAACATTTGCCACATATATTATAGTCTTGTGTTATCCCTCCAGTATATGTTCTAATATGTCTTTTAAGCATAATATGTCTTGCAAATGTTTTACCACATTGACTACATCCATAGGTGTTTTTTTTACCATGTATGCTCTGTCACTGAGAAGAAGGAAATTGTGACATGCAAAGACTTCCCCACACTCTAGAATTCTATATGGTTTCTCTCCAGTATGAATTTTTTCAAGCCATTGAAGATGCCTGTAACCCAAAAATTTTTTCACACATTCATTATGTATATTCACAGGATTCACTCCCTTATGGCTTCTTTGATTCCTGCAAAGGTAATTAGCATATGTAAAACTTTACCACATGCATGAACCTAAAGAAACTTTCTACATGTATAAAATAAAGTTTTAATTTGGCGTAATTGTAAACAAGAATCAGATCTTGAGTTTTACATTCATAATGCTTCTCTAATGTGGTATTGTTTTGTTTTCATTGAAGATACCTGTGGAATCAGAGTAAGAGCTTTATTTCATGGCCCTCAATTATAGAATCTATTTACATAAAATCTCCCACATAATTGAAAAAAAACTGAACAACTCAAAGCTTTGCCATATTTATACCATTTATCAGTATTTCCTTCATAGAAATCATACTACATTGGCTAAATATACCAGTACAAATGGAAGCATTCACACATTCCAACGGTCATATGGATTTACCACAGTTTAAATTGAAGGTATCTTTCAGATGACTTAGGAATACTGATAAATTTGAAAGTTGTGTCATACTCAACGAATATCCTCAAAGTGGGGACTACTAAATATCTTTCATTTCTTCTCACTGTCCTAAGAGAGGTACGTTGCTTCTTTCCACATTCTAAATTCACATGGCTTGTATTTAGAGTAAACTAAATACTTTTTTTCCTACATTTTCTAATACAGAATGTCTCTGTGTAAACCTAGCTATCCTGGAACTCACTTTGTAGACTGGGGTGATCACAAACTTAAGGGATCCACCTTGATCTTGATCATGGATGTTATAATTAAAGGTATGGGCCACAACTACAAGGCTCTACATATGATATGCTTATGAAACTAAGATAATAAATAAAAGTTTTCCATATAGCATTCACACTTTGACTTTCTTTAAATCAGCTTTAAGTTTTCTCCATAACAACCTTCTTGACACTCATAAACTAACCCTTGCAATATCCATAGCAAAGTCACAAATAGATAAGTAATGCCTGGTTAACTATAGACTTTTTTTTCTTAGGAGGTCTTGGACATATACTTATCACCTATGCAACATGTATACTGTTTAAAATAGAATAGAATGAAACTAAACCGACTGGCATATCTACAGAATAGATATACGGGTGCTATAATTCAAAGGGTGATATCTGTTAAGACATACTTTCCTTCTCATTTTACACGAATGCCTTGCAAACACAGAAGAGCTATCTTTCACTGAGGTACAGGGTTTTGTGAGAAAATGACAATCATCATGTTAAGCTACACCTATTTTCACTGTTGTTCTTCTTAATCTTTTTAATTTTTTAAGTGTGATTCATCAATAAAATTTCCAGGATACATTTAAATATATGCAGAGCCAAATTTGCATATATTTGCACATGAAAATTTACCTTCTGTGTCTTCTAGAAGTTTGACAATGATCCTCCGTATTATGGTTATCACAAATGTAGGCTGAAATAACAGAAAATGTATGATGTATTCTTGCAAATTGTACAAAATTTAAGTAATAACTTTAATGAACCTTAGAACCATGCCTCACTCACCCAATTTTCCCTTTTCTTAATCAAATTACAGAATAGTATCAATAATCAAGAAACAGTTGGAACCTTATTTTAAAACATGAAGGAAAATTCAGTCTTACCTGTAGCAGCAAGGTTCCTGTAGGTGTCCAGCATCAAATTTTTCTAGAGACACTTCTGAGAAGGATTTAGCAAAGCCCACTCCTCCTCAGTGAAGTAGATGTGCACATTGTCATAGATCACTACATAATAAAATAACACAAAGAAGTATAATACTCACATTGTAAATGTAAACTTCTTTGACAATATAGTCATATAATCCTTGGTGCTTCCCTCACTTATTTTACACATGTACATTATAATGCATTTACCCAGTCACATTAGAAGTAAACTGAATTAGAGGTCCACATGCACCATTTCTTTTGCTGTTTAAGTAGCATATACCCTGAGAGGCAAGCTACCAGAACAACACTACTGAGAACACATCAGAAATAAATTGTATGATAGGGAGAGCCTATCATAGAAATAACCCAGGTCCTAGAACCAACTTCTGCCTTTGTTAGGTTTTCATTGCTGTGTAAAGACACAGCAGGACCAGGGCAACACTTACAAGGAAAATATTTAATTGAAGTGTCACACTTAAAATTTCAGAGGTTCTGATATGGCTGGGGACATGTCAGCATGGAGGCTGCTGCAGTTCTCGAGGTTAGAGTCCTTACAGCATGACTCAGAGGCAACAGGGTGTTTTCTGACACAATGTGCATCTTTCTGAGAATAAGAAACATCACTGCCTGACCCTACCGTGATATGCTTCCTCTAACAGGGTAAAGCTCTCTCCAACAAAGCCACACCACATCTAATATAACTAGTGGGAACTCACAGAGTATGGACTGACAGCTAGGGCACCTTCAAGGCAATAAACTGGACCATTTGAATGTGGTTGACACTTAGGCGACTTGATCTGTTAGGGGGCCCCTGGCAGTTAGACCAGGACCCATCCCAGTTACTAGAACAGTGGTTTTTGAGCCCACACCTTATAGTAGGATACCTTTCTCAGTTGAGATAAAAGATAGAGAGGCTTGGTTCTTTGTCAGATTTGTATGCCAGACTTTGTTGACTCCTGAATGACCTTACCCTCTCTGATTATTAAAAGTTGAAAGGAAGGGAGAGTAGTTGGGGAAGAAGCATGAGAAGGAGGGATTGGTAATTAAAATGAAAACAAATTTAGAATCATCCACAAAAAGAGACTGGTTTTGCTCTCATTGTTGCTTTGTAAGGATGGAAAAACTTAGCCTAATATTTCCTAGACTCTGCCCCCTAGCAGTGAGAAGTTAAAAGGTCATTCTTGACTGTTTACAACAAGGTGGTTTATCGACAGCACCTGTGAGTGAATGAGATCAGGAAATGAACCTTGTCACACTACCCAGAAGCCCTAGCGAAAGCAGACTTCCTGGGCTAACTGCAGGCTTGGATAATTCAAATTGATTGATGTGCACTCGATGCTATGAGATGATTGGTTTGTGATGTGTTGGCTTTTTTGTAACCCTATAAAAGCTTTATGAACCCTCTACCCAGGGTTCCCCGTCCTCTACCCCACATGCAGTGTGGCTGTGGACCCCAGTGCACTGGAATATAAAAGACCTCATGCTTTTTCATCAAGACCGCTTCTCATGAGTGATTTGGGGGATCACCTTTCCTGAGTCGGGGCGTGAGGACCCACTCCCTCAGCGGGTCTTTCAGCTTCAGTAACAAGGATTTTGAAAACAAATTCATTCCCAGTTTTTATATATTCAGATTGTGTGTGAAAGATGTTTCCCATATGTAATTATTACATACCATAGTAGAGATTGTCAGATACCCTGCATCTGGAGGTCACATTGTATTGAGCCTACAATTTTGGGTTTTGGGATCTGACTCATGTCATCCCCAAGTAGAATATGTGCTGAGCAAAACAGTAAATGTGATTTCCAGATTGAAAACAACAAGAATAAAAAAAGAGTACATAAACAAAAATTAAACTATAATCATTGAGAACATGATGCATTAGTATGCGTATTTTGTATAAGATAAATTTTCAACATGACTCAAATACAGTACAAACTAAATTTCTAACACCCTATAAAATGATATCTGATTACAAAGATTCATGCAAATGGGAACCAGTTAGAGTCCCAATAGGATTATTAAAACCATAGTACATATATTGATACAACATGGCTTCTACACCTACAACAACAATGCAGTGATCAAGAGGTGTACAATATTAGGGAAAGAACAAATGGGATGAAGAGAAAAAAAATAAGGTGTAAATACCTTCAACTTTTTGTCAAAAATAAATAAATAAATAAATAAACACAAGAGAAAGTCATCCACATAACCCGGGATCTTGTTTAATGTTACCCAGCTACCGATGACTCTATGTGCTCAGAACTTATATACACAGACTCTAACAAAATTAACTCAAAAGGATGCCTAAACTGTTCTGGTTCTGACCCTGCAGCAACTGATATTGTTTCAAAGAGAGACACCCCATAGTCTAGATGTCTCTATGCAAATGTGGGTAATATTCTCCCATCGTTCCGAGAATTATATTTTAATTTAATGAACAATCTTACAAATTAATGAGTTCTGTTTAATACACATATCCCTATAAATAATTGGTATCCAGAAATAAAGTTTTTAAGAAGCTTGGTCCCAAAAAAACCCACTGAGGGCAAACAATCACATAGTTTAAGAAGGGGTAATCAAGAGGACATAAGGACATTGCCAAAGACTTAAGAAATAAATAAAGAAATATGTCTGTATAGACAAATTGCATTCATTTCTGGCTAATGATCAAAGAGGAAAGAACCTACAACAGATGGTTATTTTTGTTGGGTTTTTTTTTTTTTTTTTTAGACAGAGTTTATCTGTTCAATAAATACCCTTAGTTGTTTTAGGAATATCTCTGTAGACCATGCTGGTCTTGGTCTCACATAGAACTACTTTCCTGTGTCTCCTGAGTGCTGGGATTACAGGTGTGAACCACCACAATCTCGCTCCTAAAACAGATATTGTATTCCACATATTTTGCCTTCTTAAAGTTCTTTCAATGTCTGACCCAGCTTATACTTCGAGGAATTTAAATAGTGACAGGATACTGCAAGTTGGGCCTGTAAGGCAATATAAGCTTTCAACAGAAAAGATAGCACCATAATTATTTCATAGTACAGGAGTAAGTTTGAACAGCAGATCTGGAGGAAGAAGTGTCAGAAGATGAGAATAATAGGGAAGGCAGAACAAGGAAAAGATTAAAGCTGGGACAGAGAGTAATTGCTTATGCCATGTCTTATTCTAAGTAAGCTTCTCATGAGGAATAGCCTCTTGTATACTACATCTATAGGGAAATGGAAGGAAACGATAGACTTCTAAGACGTCAGCAGGAATTAGCACCATTTGATGAGACAACCTCAGGAGAAGGCTACTCAAACAGTGGAGTACAGGGGGGAAAACAGGCAATCCCATTAACATTACTGACTAAGGCCACAGTGTCCATGGGCCTAAAAACCATAGCTCCATATGGTTTCAATTAGAGCACACCAAGGATTTTTTCAAACCTTTTCTCTCTAAAACCACAAAAAATATCAGCCCTGTTACATAGTCCACAATAGTTCACCCAGACCTCTTTTGGCTGAATACTTTAACTATAGCAATTTGTATTCATGATAAGGTCTCTCCTCTATCCAGATTCTAGATAGCCCTCATCTGTGGATTCCACGTACCTGCCCACCGGGAAAATTATGGATTATCTAGGAATGATTAACTGATTCCACATTGCTCACCTTAACTACTGTTGAAGGATGAAATCTCAGCTTCCATCCTGCCTCTTTCTTTCTGCACTGTGACTCTAGCAGTATCCAAGAGGGCCATGAACTCAATCCTTGCACAAATCCCTCTTCATACATAAGTCCCCACAATAATCAGATATCTTGGGAGTTCACTCATTTTCTGGTCTATTTTCCTTCTCACTGACCAGTCAAGAGCCAGGCAGGAAGGAAGTGTAGGTTTTTCTTCCCAGCACTGTACATGAGAAGCAGGATTAGGAGTTCAAAACAATTCTCAATTATATAGCATAAGACAACCCAAAGTTACAAAAGATTTTGCTCTACTCAGGAATCAATAATAAACATCACTTGAGAATAGGAATGGAATAAGTAAAATCTAAGAAACATAGGAGAGCAGCAACATAGAGATACAAGCAGTAATGTGTTTAAAGAAGACATTTAAAAAGATGACAAAATCTGGGTGGTGGTGGCACATACATTTAATGCTAGTGCTCAGGAGGCAGATGGAAGCCTATCTCTGTGAGTTCAAGACAAGCCTGGTCTACAAGATATAGTTGAGGGACAAGCGGCAGGCATAGTCACAAAAAAATGGGGTCTCAAAAACTAAATAAATAAAAATTAAAAAGAAAAATGCTAGATAAACAGATACCATCCTTGGCTAGATGCCTCACTTGAAGAAGGCCAGGCCCCAGCTAGATCCACATATCAATGCCACCACCCTGAGTCCATGGTACTGGATGCTTGCCCCCCATCGCTGGGCATCTGCTAGAGAGAATTCAGAAGGAGAGTGCCAGGTCCTGGCTAGATCTGCATATCCACGCAGGAACATCTTGAAACACTGTGTACTAGGATCTATGACCCCCATTGCCAGGACTCTGCTAGAGGTGAGTCCGGGATTGCATGGAATTCACCAAACCCCCTAACCTGGAAACTCCCTGGACTGGCTCCAGACCATGCTCCACGTGTGGCTTGTTCACAGCTCAAAAACACATAGGAAATAGATAATTTAATTTCAACAGAATCCAAGGGAAAAACACGGAAATTATATATACAAAACCACTGTCAACATCAAATCATAAACAAAAAACCATTAACGAATAATGGCCCTTACTTTCCCTCAACGTTAATGGTATTATCTCACCTATAAATAGAGAAAGGCTAACAGAATAAATACTGAAACAGAATCCATCCTTCTGCTGCACACAAGAAACACATGTAAGCTTCAAAGATAGACATTACTCAGGGTAAAGGGCTGGGAAAAGATCTTCCAATGAACTGGACCCAAGAAGCAAGCAGGTCTAGCTATATTAACACCTATCAAGTTAGACATCAAAGCCAAATCAATCAAGAGATGAAAACAGTCATTTTGTATTCATCACAAGAGATATCCTAAGCACAAAACCTCAATTCTGAACCTCTATGCCCCAAATACAAACACACTCACATTCGTAAAAGAAATGGTACTAAAACTCAAACTTCACATAAAACCACTCACACTTAGAGTGGGAGACTTCAACACCCCACTCTCACCACTAGACAGGACCACAAGTCAGAAACTTTACAAAGAAACAAAAGAATTAACAGAAGTTATGTCTCAATTGGGTTTCACTGACATCTATTGAATGTTCCATCCAAACAAAAAAGAATATAACTTCTTCTCTGCTCCACATGGAACATTCTCTGAAATTGACCATATACTAGGCAACATAAATATCCTCATTCAACACAAAAACATTTGAATATTACCCTGTATCTTATCAGACCTCCAAGCTTGAAAATCGCCATTCAATAAAAACAACAACAAATCACAGAAAACCTACATACTCATGGAAACTGAATAATGCTCAATTTCAACATACTTGGGACTAAGAGGAAATAAAGAATTTAAGGAATTCCTAAAATTCAATGAGGTTGTGGATAAAACATAAGTGGATTTATGGGACACCTTGAAAGCAATGCTAAGAAGAAAGTTGATTGCATATGAAGAAAACGGATGAGAGACACATTAGAGAATTAACAACACAACTGAAAATCTTAGGACACAAATGAAGCAAACTCAACCCTCAGGAGTAGGCCCCATTATCAATTTTTGGGCTGAAAACAATAAAGTAGAAAACAGGAAAACAATACAAAAAAATCAATGCAATCAAGAGTTGGTTTTTTCAGAAAATTAACAAGGTAGACAAACCTTTATCCAAACTAAACAAAAAGCATAGAGAGAACATGGAAATTAACAAAATCAGAAACAAAAAGTAGTACATAACAATAGACATGGAGGAAATCCAGGCAATTTTCAGGTCATATTTTGAAAACTTATACTCCACAAAATTTGAAAAGTCAAAGGATATGGACAAATTTTTGGATAACTCTTACTTAACAAAATTAAATCAAGAATAGACAAGCAACTTATATTTACCTATAAAAACTAACAATGTAGGAGCCATCATAAAAAGCTTTCCAACATAAAAAAAAAAGAATTCTTCAGTGAAGAATTCTACCAAAAATTCATGGAAGAGCTAATATTAATTCTACAGAAACTGTTCCATAAAATAAAACAGAAGTTTCTTTACCAAACACATTTTTGAGGCTACAATCACCTTGATACCCATTCACACAAAGACAAAACTAAGAGAAAATTACAGACCAATATCCCTCCTGCACATTGATGCAAAATAGTCAAGAAAATATGGGAAAACCCAATCCAAGAATATATCAGAAAAATCATCTACCATGATCAAGTAGGTTTCATGCTTGGGTTGCAGGGATGGTTTCACATATGATAATATATCAAATATACCACTATATAAACAAATTGAAAATGAAAAAAATCACATGATCATCTCCCTAGATGTAGAAAAAAAAAACCTTTGACAAAATTCAACATCCTTTCATGTTAATGGTCTTGGAGATATCAAGGATAAAAGGAATTTATATAAACATAATGAGAGCAATATGTAGTAAACAAAGAGCAAATATCAAGCTGAATGTAGAGAAGCTTAAGGCGATTCCTCTAAAATCAGGACAAAGCCTAGGCTGCCCTCTGTCTCAATATCTATTCATTATGGTATTTGAAGTGCTAGCTAAAGAAAAGACAAGAAAAAGATATCAAGAGGATACAAATTGAGAGGAAGAACTCAATATTTCCCTATTTTCAGAAGATATGATAGTTTAAATAAGCAACCAAAAAATACTACGAGCGTAATCCTACAGCTGAAAAACACATTCAGCAATGTATCATCATACAAAATAAACTGAAAAAAAGATCGTAGCCATTCTATATTCGGACAACAAAGGGACTGATAAAGAAATCAAAGAAACATCACCCTGTACAATAGCCACAAACAACAAAAAGTACCTTGGGGTAACACTTATCAAACAAGTGAAAGACCTATACAATAATAATTTGTGTCTCTACAAAAAGAAATTAAAGAAAACACCAGAAAATGTAAAGATCTCCCAATCTCATGGATAGGTAGAATAAACATAGTAAAATGGCAATATTGCCAATGGCAATCTACAGATTCAATGCAATATCTATTAAAATGCCAGCACAATTCTTCACTGACCTTTAAAAGATAATAATTAACTTTATATTGAAAAAACAGGGCTTCTCTCCTGTCTCTAGATTAAGGCAGTTATCCCTCCATGGGGGATGTGTTCGCAAGGTCCTTTTGTGCACCAGGGATACATCCTGGCTCCACTGTCAGAGGTCCCTTAGACTGCTCAGTCCTTCTGGCTGTGACCCATATTCAGGGGGGCCTGAGTCATTCCCATGCTGGCTTCCCAGCTATCAGTCTGGTGGCCGTTAGCTCCTCCTTGTTCAGGTAAGCTGTCTCTATGTGTTTCTGCTGCCTGGTCTTGTCCTCTCCATCTGCATCTGGGTTCTATTTCAACTCAGTGTTTATGTATGGGTTTTGCTCCTGTTTCCATCATATGGAAATGGGGTGGGAGATGGGAGGGGACCGTGGTTAGAGTGCATGTGAGAGGGCAGAGAGGGTAAAAGGGAGAGAAGGAGAGAGGGAGAAGGGGAGAGAGGAAGGGATGTTGGGAGGGAGGGAGAGAGGGAGAGGGAACTGGGATCGACATGTAAAATAATAAATTAAATAAACAAAAAAATGCTTTGCCTCCAAAATTATAGTTCAAGGACACGTTACTGTGGAAAAGGATTTATATTTTTGTTTCCACAGAAAATGCAAAGATGTGGATTCCTTCCAGACTAATAAGGTTTGAACAAGTCAGACCGCCTGAAGCAGAGTACCACGTGATCCTACATTCAGAGCAGGTGGACATGTAGCCTTACAGACTACAGCCAGGATTTCTGCATCTTCATCGAATCTCCCATGACAGCACCCCTTACAAGCAGGACATAGTTTGGACAGAACGATGCCCAAATATTGTGTATAAATGTTTGCTGTCATTTAAATGGACCAGGTTATATAAAATAAATAAATAAAATGGAAAAAAATAAAACATCCGTGAGCAAGAAAAAAGAAAGAAAGAAAGAAAGAAAGAAAGAAAGAAAAACAAAAGAACGGGAATAGCCAAAACAACATGTATTATAAAGGAACTTCATGAGGCATCATTATCCCTAACATTAAGATCTACTACAGAGCTATAGTCATGAAAACAGCCTGGTATTAGCACAAAGATAGACAAGTACCTCAATGAAATTTAATAGAAAATCTTGATATTAACCCACACACATATGAGCACCTGAATTTGACAAAACAGCTAAAAGTGTACACTGGGATAAGGAAAGCATCTTCAACAAGTGGTGCTGGTACAACTGGATGATGGTGTATAGAAGACTGAAGATAGATCTATGTCTATTGACATGCAAAAAACACAAGTCCAAATGGATCCGTCCATAAATCCATCCACACTAAACCTCTTAAGAAAAAAAAATTAGATGTACTCTTCAACAAATTGGTACAGGAGACCGCTTCCTGACAATAACTCCAGGAGCATAGACACTGAGATCAACAACTAATGAATGGGACCTATTCAAACTTAGAAGTTTCTCTAAGGCAAAGGATACAGTGGACAAGACCCAACAGGAGCCCACAGACTGGGAAAAGATTTTCACCAATCCTACATCCGACAAAGGGCTGATCTCCAAAATATACAAAGAACTCAAGAAACTAGTCAACAAAATACCAAATAACTCTATGAAAATGGGGTATAGAACTGAATAGAGAACTCTAAGTAGGGGAAATAAAAAATGATGAAATACACTTAAGAAAGTGTTCAATATCTTTGGCTATCAAGAAAATGCAACTTAAAACAACTTTAACATACCATCTTACTCGTGTCAGAATGGATAAATTAGAAACAGCAATGACAACTTATGCTTTGCAGGTAGAACTGCAAACTTGTAGAGCCATTTTGGAGACTAGCATGGCTGTTCTTCAGGATAATGGGAATCAGTCTACCACAGGACCCAGTAACCTACCTCTTATGTACATACCCAAATGATCCACATACATGGAACCAAGACTTGTTCTCACATATGTTCATAGCAATATTATTTATAATACCAAGAAACTGGAAGTGACTTAGATGCCCCTCAACTGAAGTATGGATAAAGAAGATGTGCCACATTTACGCAATGGAATACTACTCAGCGGGTGGGGAAGGGGAAAACAATGGAATCTTGAAAATCACAAACAAGTGGATGGAACTTCAAGAAACCATCCTGAATGAGGTATCCCAGTCACAGAAAGATAAACATTGGATGTATTCACTCATATTTGGATTTTAGACATAGTGCAAAATATAACCAGCCTACAAATCACACTGCCAGATAAACTAGGATACAAGGAGTGTTCTAAGAGTTTCATATAATGTCACTCACAGAAGCAGGTAGGGACACGGTACCCAGAGCATATGGGGATTGGGGGGTAGTGAGTGGAGAGTGAACTAGCAAAAGGAAAGAAGTAGGAGAGGAAAGATCATGGGACTAGGAAGATTTGGTCAAGGGAGGAACAGACTTGAGAAGAGAAGAGGATAGCAAGGAGAGGAGAAGAGAGATAGAGACTATAAAAAAGGGAGCCATTATAGGTTAGAAGAGGAAACTGAACCTAGAGAAATGTCCAGACACCTACAAGACTAACCACAACTAACAATTTGAGCAACAGTGTAAAGGCTACCATAAATTCCCTTCCCTGACAATGAGATCAACGACTGACGTATCCGCCATCTTGGAGCCCTCATCTAGTAGCTGATGGAAACAGAAGCATACATGCACAACTAAACACTGAGCCTAACAGGAATCCAGATGCAGAGAGGGAGGACAAGACCACACTGCAGAAACACATAGATACAACTGACCTGAACAAGGAAGAGCTAATGGGCTCCAGATTTATAGCTGGGAATCCAACATGGGACTGACACAGACCCCTGAACATGCGTCTAAGCTAAAAGGCCTGTGCAGTCTAAGGGACTTCAGGCAGTGGAACCAGGAAATATCCCTGTTGCAAAAATGACTTTGGGGGAATATCCCCATGGAGGTATACTCCATTTACCTTGAGACAGGAGAGATATTTTAGTCCCTACTTCAAATGACTTGAAAGATTTAGATGACCCCTCCTGGAAGGAATCACCCTATGTGTATAATGTCCATTGGATGGGAGGGGAGAGTGGCCGGGGGATCGGGAAGGTGGGAGGGGGAGGAGTGTGGGAGTAAGGTGGAGTGAACTGGTTTGATATGTATAAAAAATTTTTTAAAAATTAAAAACATTAAAAAGATACCAATGTAATTTTCAAAAAAAAAAAATAAAGTTAACATATTTTAATAACTTAAAAATTTTACCTGTATTGACTTTGAAATATCACACTTCCACAGACAGAACATTACTTCCAGCACAAGTTCTAATAGATCTTACTAATAAAAACTCACAGTAACCTATCAGGGAGGTGAGGATGAAAACTGAAGGATCACAAATTCAGAGCATCTGGCTATTAGAGTTCTTTTCTCTACCTATTCTCAGACAATCCATGTGCTCCTGTCCTCACACTGCCTCCTCAGATTGACTGCTATCTCTTCGACCCCTCAGACTAACTGCTCAAACAACATCATCTCACTGCATGCTCTTCTGTCTCCTCTACCTTATCTTCCTCTCTCTGTCCAGCCATGTCAATCCTATCTCGAAATCCCTACTGCTGGGATTCAAGGCCTGATTCCCAAGTCCTGGGGCCACCTTATTGTGAGCTGTTTTTCTTTTAGACAGACTTTGTATGTGTCTAACTAGTGGCATAGTGTGTGTTTCTAACTACTGATTTAGTATGTGTGGATAACTAGTGACTTAGGTGTATAGCTGACTAAATACATAGAAATACATAGGTGAATAGCTAATACTATCTCTGTGTTTCTGGCTGACTATTTTCTTGGTGTTTGTGGCTGGCTAGTGAATTAGATGTGTGGCTGACTAGTGACTTAGTATGGGTGAGTAAGTAATGATATATTGTGTGTGGCTAACTAGAGATATAGTGATTGTGACAAACTAGTAACCTAGCTTTGAGGCTAACTATTGACTTAGTCAATGTGGTTAATTACTGCTTAGGCGACGCTAGCCACAGAGCAATCCTGCCTTTCATCTCAACCTTCACAAACTGTACACCTACATACTCTGGTCTGTGTTCAAACACATGACAGATTAAAACATGCTGGGAAATTACAAAATCACTCCCCCTACCACAGTCATATACTTTTTTCATAGTGGTGACTCCAGCACCTGGTTGCTTATCCTGAATTCTCTTGCTGTGTAAACAATTTTCCTTATTCTGGTCTGAAGGCAGAAACAATGGTCCACATACAAATGCTTTTCCTGTGACAGCACTGGATAGTTAGCTACTTGACTCTAATGGTAAATTAAATCTCTTAGGGGTTACAGAAATTTAAGAATTTTGAAGGTATAGTACAGAAGACAGCAAGGCCATTGCTTTGGAGAGCAACATCATGCAACCAATTCCACTTACATCAACATAAGATTGTCTCATAAACATTCTTCTAACATGATGAAATTGCATATGTTCTAGCATTAATATGTCTTCCCAGGGAGAAATCACTTCACCCACAAAGGAGATCCATAAAGACAAATATTTCTAACATAACATGTATCTATCTCTGGAAAATACTCAGAGAGAAGCCAGCCTAGAAATAGTTTGAATTTCATATATGATATCTTTCTTAAATGGCTTTTAAGTTCAAGCTCCATTTTACACATTGAACAATTTCAGTAGGGACTGGAGCATGTCTACCTACTTAGGGGGATGGGAGGATTAAACAGCAAATGTGTTCCCAGTACTGTTCCTAAAGGCCACCAGATACCTGAAACTGAAGGACCTGTTCCACATATAGGATCCTGAGGTGAACATGATGGGGAATGAGATAGATAGGAAACATAGAAGGTAAAAAAGAGTTTTAGAAAAGCTGGGATGGCTAGATGTGTCCCATGACAATCTTCTTAAGGAGAACAGACTCTTGTATACTATTTCTACAGAGGAAATAGAAGCAAAGGGGACACTTATATGAAGTAAGTAGAAACCCAATCAATGGGACAAACTCAGGAGAACACTAAAACAATGCAGTCCTAGCAGAATACACGGTATCTCATGATCATTGCTGACTAAGCCCACAGTGGCCTTGGGACTTAGAACCATAGCTATATATACTTTATATCTACAGATCTGAAGCAACCTGTCCACAAAGGCTTTGTTCCATAAAATTACCAGCTCTCCCATGCAAATACCTGGTTTTTGACAAGGTTCTCTATTTTATTGTCAATACACCAGGACCTTAGGAAAAGCTTTCAAGACCTAGTCCCCAGGCTGTTACAATCTCTTCTAAGAATATTTCTCATCCCTACATAAGGACCTAAGTGAAAGCTTTGCTTTATCAGGAAACTCATACATCATTGGTTTACTTTTTAAAATCTGGTGTCCTATTGCCACTCTGTTAGAACTATGCTTTTCTGGAGAAGAAAACTGCAACTATAAGATATAATAAAATTTAAGGTTGCTCGTGACCCTCTAAAAGCATTCTGAGCAGCTTGTTACAGGGCAGTTCTATGATAACGGTAAGGGACTAGATGCTGTTGTAAAACAGTAGTTGCTTCTTTGTAATGGTTTGGAGTCAAAGTTCTGGAAAATCATGGTGAACAAATATGTATCTAGGATTCAAAATTCAAACAGGACTGGTCAGCATACATTTATCCTTGTGTGTTTTAGAGGCAGTACTACCTCAGTTAAATTCTAATATGTGAGACATAATATCTTCAAAGCATTTGTAAATCCTTTGTGTTACATATTCTGCTCCTGTAAATCACTGCTCAATAGTGAAGTGCTACCCTTACATGAGATGTCTTTTACAACATGCAGAAAATTAACAATAAATGGATCTTACACATAAAATTAAAATGCAAGTTGCTGAAATTCTAAAAGGTACTTAACTAAAAGGCCTCTGGAAGTTTGTTGCCATGATTTCAGTGGGTGCACCTGATGTATGTAGAAGTTGACATAAAAGAGGTTTCCATACACACCTCCCTGCTCCCAGTGCTCAAAGCAGATACATCCCACAGAGTAGTTATTTGGAGGACTGCATGAGAACTCAGGGGACAGGTAGTCTGGCTATAGTTTCCCAGCCAGATCCAGGGAATACCCACCACACTGGATCCATCACCTCACCATCTCCCACTACCTAGGAGGACATCAGCCCCTCCTCAAAGCACATCACACTAAATGACTGGCTCCAGTTTCTCTTCAAATCCAGACCAGAAGGGCCCTGAACTTCTTTTGACAGGCAGGTCACAAAGGGGCCTGATTGGCTAGTAAGGCCTGAGTGATAAAAGCACCTCCCAGGTGGTTGCAGCGTGCTTAAGGACAAATTGCAATGGTTACTGTTTGCCTTCTACCCCAGACAAAGTATTTTGTACATCAGCAGTGATGTGCATTTCTATAGCAATTGTCCTATAGCTGACCCCAGTTATCTTTCTGTAGTATACAGGCATTTTCCTTTCTTCCTCCTACACACAGTGTGGCTAGTTAACTATACTTACTTAAATGGATTGAGTGATTCTAGGTGAAAAAGTTTAAGGGAGCTCAAAATATTCATTAACAACCACACAGAAATTTGGGGATACAAAAAAAAATGTTATTTGTTATTTGGTTTAGCACTGAGTTTAGTTGAACTAAATTTACTTTTTATCTGTTTGTCACAGGAAGTTGAGACAATCAGGACAAAAAAGCAGGGACCAGATCTCAAAAAAAGATAAATGATCTTTCTCGTGGCAGAATGCCAGATGATGGCTCCATAGATGAAGAATTTTATCCCTGAAACTCACAGAAAACGCTTGCCAAAGACGTAATAATGAGAAAAGTAGTCTTAATAGAAATTTGAATATGTACAGAGGAATTGAACTAGGAAGTATGTATTTGTGAGCACTATTGTTAGCCAATACATCTTCAGTGAGCAGATAAAAAACAAAACAAAACAAAAACCAACTGCATTAATCAAGGTTCTCTGCATGAAAAAGAATGTAGGATGAATCTCACCATATATGTAGAAAGTAGATTTATTAGGATGTCTCATAAGCTGTGATGTAGTTAGTCCAACAAAGGTTACCTACTGATGGGAATCTGAAGAGTACAGCAGTTTTTTTTTTTAATTTATCAGGATGGATGTCTCAGCTTGTCATTATACATCAAAATTCCAAAAAAGTAGGCTCTAATGGTAGTAAAAGACTAAACTTGTACCCAGAGCTAGGGTAAGCAGCCAAAGAGGGAAAGTTTCCTCCTTCAATACCATTTATACATGTAGGCTACCACCAGAAGTTTGATCTGATTTTTCCTTTATGTGATTTTGTTTTGTTTTTTGTTTTCAAAACAGCATTTATCTGTGCAGGACTTAAACTCATTCCGTGGATTTGGCTAGCCTCAACATAAGCAAAATCAGGCAACCTCCTGTGTCCTGGAATTAAACATTTGCACTGCCACCAAGGTAGATCTCATCATCTGTTTGCATACAAGGCTTCTGTATGGCATTGGCAGTCCTGGAATATAGTCTGCCAGTCTAAAGTTTCTCAGCTCCTAAATTGGAATCCGTTCCAACTTGTCATGTGTTCAAAGTGCTCCAATAACTCCTATTATCCTTAAGATATTATCTTTCCTGCTACAGGTCACCTGTGACTTGATGATGAATGTCTCCTACCTAAATAGCAATGATTTGGGCGTAGACAGGTTAACCACCCTGAAGGAATAAGTGCAGCAATGGGGTGCCTGAAGGCACATAGTATGTGCAATTATGGAGTGCCTTTAGAATTACTGGAAGCAATTTCTGTTTTCCCTTTATACATATTAATAAAAATCCCCTTCCATTGCCGCACCTTTATTTGACTACTTAAGTTTGGTGTATGAATAAAATGGAGCTTTCAGTATTGACTGAATCTGCCTGCTTGACATTATATTATGTCTCTATCTTCCTTTCATCAATGATAGCTAGTCTTCCACTTGTCCACATTCACCGACTGAGAAATGGACATGGGCCTGAGCTGCTGCTGTTTCTGATTACAGTCCTACAAACTCCTTGATATTTGTGTGGAGATCATAAGTGAACTTTGTGGGGTCCACTTTTGGCCTACCACCAGGGCAAATGTAGACTCATAAATTTCTCATTTTCCAGGGAGTCACATTGTAGAAAAAGTATTGATTCTTTCAAAAGAAAATGTCTCTATGAAAAATAACATTGACTTCTTATGTGTCCACATTATAGCAGAAACAGGAACCGAGTATATGGGAGTGTTTTAGAGATGGAAAAAATTCCATATATACCTTTGTTATTTGTTTTGCATTATAAGTCTATTAAGACCCTTGGTATAGATTATTTACTGTTTTCTTTTTTCATAAGTACTCAAACTGAATAAATATGCTTTAAATTTTCATCAATTTTACTTTTGTATTTTTTCTCATCTTTCTAAGTATAGTATTACTGTGACATCGTGTCTTAAATAGAACTCACATTATAGATTAGTCTGTCCTAGGACATGAGAGATATCTGTCCAGCTTGAATCCAGAGTGTTGGCAATAGAGTTTGGCTTGTCAACAGAGAAGTTAGTTCATTAGCTTGGCTCACTTATGATGAATGACTGAGCCTGGTTGTCAGTGTAGCCACAAAACAGGCTCTGGTACTAACTTCAGGAACAGAAGATGGTATCCATTAAGTGCAGGGTTTCTGCCTCAAAGTCCATTGTCTTTCAAATATGGGAAATATTATTTTTCCTCATCATTTTGTCTGATAAAACTCACCAAATACCTTGGAAGGGTTCTATCTATTACTGCTAATGGTGACAGCCAGGTTCACAGAGATAAGAGGGTTTTTATACAGTTAAGTGTAATTCTTCATGTTATTCATCACATCATTCTAATGTCTCACTAAGTAAACTTGAAACCGTGAAGCCAGTCATAGTGGCAGATGCCTTTAGTAATGGTTCTTAGAGAGTGGAGGTAGGAATTATAGGATTTCACAGTCACCCAAGATGAAAGTGGTCCCTGGGGTATGGTTTTCATACCACAGTCAAAGTTAGTCTGTGACTGCTTGAGGACAGTGTCCATAAACTTTCCCAAAGCTCTTGGTCTTTAGGGCCATGGCACCAGCAAATGTTAGCTAAGTTATTCACCCCACCTTATTTCCTATTCATACTTTTAATGAATTCTGTTAAGATAGAATCAAAGTTATTTTACATATCCCTATCTATTCTCTCACCCTCTCATGTTTGCGCCGATCCAAAAGTCATTTGGGGCAGGGACAAGGCCCAACAACATGTGTCTAGTCTGAGTGAGTATCTGTCCATGAGGAATGGGCTCCTGAAGTCTTTCATACATCAGGGATACATCCTGATTCCACTGCCAGAGGCCCCTTCCACTTACTAGGCCTTTTAAATGAGATGCACTTTTAGGGGTTTTAGATCAGTCATATTATGGTTTCCCAACTATCAGACTGGGGTTCATGAGCTCCACACTGTTTTGCCTTGGTGATTCTGTGGGTATCTCCAACCTGGTCTTGTCACCTTATCACTCCTCTCTCTCTGCAACTGGATTCCAGGAGTTCCACTTAGTGCTTAGCTGAGTATGTTTGCTTCTGTTTCTGTCAACTACTGGATGAAGGCTCTAGAATATCGTATAAAGTAGATATCAATCTCATTATAGGGAAGGGCATTTAAGGTAGCATCTCCACTATTGCTTATATTCTTATTTGGGGTCATCCTTGTAGATCTCTGGACATTTTCCTAGTGCCAGATTTCTCTTACCACCTATTATAACACCATCTAATATGGTATCTCTTTTGTTGCTCTCCTCTATTCTTTCCAAAACTCAGTCTTCTTGATGCCTCTTGTTCTGTCCCATTCTCTTCTCCACTTCTCTTTCTCCTAACTCTCCCTCCCCTCACCCAATGCTCCCAATTTTCTCAGGAGACCTTGTCCCTTTCCACTACTCTGGGAACACAATGTCAGGCCTTTCATGGGTGAAGGCTGAAGTGAGGTGAATCCAGAGGAGGGCGCCCCTTGACACCCTGAGGGCAGGGCTTGGAACAGTGCTACCAAACACTGCCAGGACTCGAACCATCCTCTCTCCAACTGCAGCTCAATGTTAAGGCTCTAGCTTTACACAACCTGCTTTGTCCATCTATCAAGGAATAGGTGCCGATGGTCTACAGGACGGCAGCTAAGGGAAACCTTGTAAACCACACCTCCTGCTAAAAGCAATCCCACCTCTCTATATCATCCCTGGCAAGAAGGAAGAAGCCATACTTAAACCAATATGTGCATACCCAGGGAGGCTGGGTTGTTGTGTGGGAACCATGGCTTCTGTATCTATACAAAGAGTTTAGAATGTTTGGTAGTCCTGATCCATACCTGCCCTCAAGTTCTGTGTCTTTTCTGCTCATTTAGTCCTGTAACTGAGGCTTTGGGAGCCAATCAGAGCTTCAAGCCTAGACACCAGTAATAGGAGAGGTTTCTTCCCCAGTTTTATATGCTGTGACTTTGGTACAGAGTATGAAACCAGAAGGTGGAAAAGCTTGGGTTGACATCTTTCTTGCTACCATTATCTCTCTTTCCTCTTCCCCTCTCTCCCCTCATGCTGTCTTTCTTTCTCTCTGTGTCTCTCTGTCTGTCTGTGTCTCTGTCTCTCTCTCTCTCGGGTTGCAGCATACATCAGAAGGGCTGACCAGTTTGTCATTTATCTTGGGTGTAGTGAACTTAATAAGAACCATGCTCCACAAAAAAACCATTGTGATTATTAAAATTAAAGAAAAGTATCATGGCTAAAATCTTCACCAAATTGTTTGCATGATTTTGATTTCCTCTTTCATGAGCTCTTCCCTATCACTTCATATCAAGATAATAGAGAAAGGATAGAGACAGGGTTAGAGATATGGACGAGAATAATTATGGAACGTTCATTGCCAGGACCTATGTCAGGATTTTGACAAAATTCTGTAGTTCCTGCTAAAAGAATAACTCAAGAGGCTAATATTCTTGGGAACAAGTGTGAGCAAATGCAAATCCATGCACTGGCATTACATAATTAAAATTAAATCAAATCTTCAACCAAACATATTTTCACCTGTGAATATACAATATTGTGAGCACTCATTCCTATAACCCAGGTACTTAGGTGTTTAAAGTCTTAACAGTTTCCTCCAATATGAATTGCTTTATGTAATACAAAGTAAATGTGTAGGATTGGATTTACAGAAATCAATCTTCTCAATGGGGCTTTTTATATTGTTAAAGTAATGAGTGAAAGGGCCCCCATTGTAGGGCCTCTGCTAAAGAGACCTCAGCTGGAGATGCCAGGTCCCACCTACATCTGCCTATCAGTACAGAAACATCCAGAGTATCAGCCAGTATTTGTCATCCATTGCCAGGACTTGGCTAGAGTCCTATACTGGATTTTTGGACCCGTCCCTGAGAATTGCTGGTCTCCATGATACCACTCTGAGTTCCTGCAGGGTGGATCCTTGACTGCCATTGTAGGGGCTATGCCAAACAGGCCTCAGCTGGATAGTTCCAGGCCCAGGCTAGATCTGCCTATCAGTGTAAGGAACATCCTGGGTCCCAGCCCTCGAAATCTTTGACTTGTATCGGCAGTCTTCTGCTGGAATCTGAACTTATAGCCCCATTTCTGGGCCTTGACTGTGGAGAGAATTCCCAGGGAGCTTGGAGCACCAAGAGCTACAGATATCAAACTTCTGACCTGCAAAAACATACCAGGGGGGGCTGGAGAGATGGCTCAGTGGTTAAGAGCACTGGCTGCCCTTCCAGGGGTCCTGAGTTCAATTCCTAGCAACCACATGGTGGCTCACAACTGTCTATAGCGGAATCCAATGACCTCTTCTGGTGTGCAGATGGGCATGCATTAAATAAATAATTTAAAAAAAAAACATACCAGGGAAGAAGCTATGAGAAGATGGCCATACAATAAAACACCTAACAACAGAATGAGAAGAACAACAGCACCAGAATCTACGGAATCTACACCAAATGGACCAGAAAAAAACAAAGCAGATGAAGTAGAAGAGAACGAATTAAAAATTATTGCCATAAAACATGAAGATGTGATAAAATACCTTAAAAAATGGAAGAAAGAAAAAAACAAAGAATTGGAAAAACTGAACAAATTTCTTGAAGAGAGTACAGAAAGCCAGAAAACACAATTAAGCAAGTGAAAGAAATGTTTCAATGCTTGAAAATGGAAAAGGAGACAATAAATAAAATGTAAACCGAAGGAATGCTGGAAATGGAAAAACTGGGCAAATGATCAGGAACTACAGATGCAAGCATAACCAACAGAATTCAAGAGATGGAAGAGAGAATCTCAGGCACAGAAGATAAAGTAGAGGAAATAAATTCACTGACCAAAGAACATCATAAATCCAACAAATCCTAAACACAAAACATCCAGGAAATATGGGAAACTGTGAAAAGGCCAATCCAAAGAATAATAGGCATAGAGGAAGGTGAAGAAGCCAAGCTCAAAGGTGCCAAAAACATATTCAACAAAATCATTGAGTAAAACTTTCCCAACATGAAGAGGGACATGCCCATGAAAGTACAATGAGCACACCAAACACCAAAAAGGACTCCTCACCATATAATAATCAAAATATCTAACATACAAATAAAGAAATTACATTAAGAGCAGCGAAGGAAAAATTAAAGGTAACACATAAAGACAAACCTATGAAAATTATGCCTGACTACTCCATGGAAAGCCTCAATGTGAGAAAGTCCTGGACAGATGTTCTACAAGTATAAAGAGTCCACGGATGCCAGCCCAGGCTACTATACCCAGAAAACCTCTCAATCAGTATAGATGAAGAAAACAAGAGATTTAATGACAAAGCCAGATTTTCACAATATGTATCTACAAATTCAGCCATACAAAAAGATTTGGAAGGAAAACTCCAACCCAAGGAAGTTAACTATGCTCACAAAGATGTAGGCAAAAGATAATCCACTTCACCACAAATCAAGGGTAAAGCACTACTAATAAATTCACAATACCACTGCCAACAACAAATCTAAAACAAACAAGCATTGACAATCCATGGTCCTTACCCTCCCTCAACATTAGTGGCCTTAACTTTCTTGTAAACAGACACAGGCTAACAGAGTGGATATGAAGACAGAATCCATCTCACTCCTGCATACAAGAAATACATCTAAGCTTCAAAGAAAGACATTACCTCAGGCTAAGAAAAGGTCTTCCAATCAAATGGACCCAAGAAGCAAGCAGGTGTGGCTATCCTAAAATCTAACAAGTTAGACTTCCAACCAAAATTAATCAAAAGAGATGAAAACAGTCATTCTGTATCCATCACAGGGAGAAATCCATCAATACAAAGTCTCAATTCTGAACTACTATGATCCAAATACAAAGGCAACCACATTCATAAAAGAAATGCTACTAAAACTCAAACCTCACATAAAACCTCAGTCACATATATTGGGAGACTTCAACACACCACTGTCACCACTAGACAGGACAACCAGTCACAAACTTAACAAAGTAACAAAAGAATTAACACAAGTTTCATCTCAGTTGGGTTTAACAGACATCTATAGAATGTTCCATCCAAACAGAAAAGAATAATCTTCTTCTCTGTTCCACGTGAAACCTTCTCTAAAATTGACCAAATAGTAGGTGGCAATAACGAACCTCAACAGATACAAGAGAATTGGAATAGTCCCCTGTATCTTATATGACCAGCATGCTTTAGAAATTGAATTACAACAACAACACAAATCGCAGAAACCCTACAAACTCATGGAAACTGAACAATGTTCAATTGCACCATACCTGCATCAAAGAAGAAATAAAGAAATTAAGGACATCCTAAAATTCAACAAGAATGAGGACACAACATACCCAAAATAATGGGACACCTTGAAAGCAGTGGTACAAGAGAAGTTCATTGCACTATGTGCCCATATGAACATAAACGGAGGATAGTCACAATAGAGAATTAACAGCACAACTGAAAGCCTTAGAACAGAGAGAAGCAAACTCACCCTGAAGGAGTAGACACCAGAAAGTAATAAATTTGAAATCAATAAAACAGAAACCAGGGAAATAATGCAAAAAATCAATATAACAAAGGGTTGGTTTTTCAAGAAAATCAACAAGATAGACAAAACTTTATCCAATCTAATGAAAAATCAGAGAGAGAACATGCAAATTCACAAAATCAGAAATGAAATGGGGGACATAAAAATGGACACGGAAAAAATCTCGGAAACATTCAGGTCATACTTTGACATACTGTGATCTTTATATTTACAACAAATGCATGGTGATCAAGAAGGTATACAATATTGAGGAAAGGATAAAGGGGAGATGCAAAGACAAAGACAAGAACAAAAGCTGGAAAATATAATCAACTTTTTATCAAAACACCAGAGGAAACTCAGCCAGGGAAACTGAGATCTTGACCATTGTTACCCAGCTACCAATCATGCTACTTGTTTAGATCTTAAATAAAAAGAATTCACAACTCCCTCAAAATCGATTCAGAAGAATACTCACTCCCTTTTGCTTCGGACCCTCCAGGTACTGACATTTTTCCCAACAGAGATGCCTCATGGTTTAGAGCGCTCTCTAAAATGGGAGTAATACCTTTCTATGCTTCTGCAAACTCTAATGGCTCTTTGTGGTTTAAGGCAAAACCAGCCCCATTATGCCCACACAAAAATTAATACAGAGGAATGATTTAATTTCTGCTTCTGACCACATGTATAATGCCACGGCATGTGGAAACTGCCCTGTCCACCCACTAAACACCATGCACACTTGAGAAAAGAGCAGATAAGAAATTCCTTTTTTCTCAGGAACTCAACTTTCCTGAAACATGTCATGATAGCTAGTGAGTGTGGAAAGTTAAAAGAGCTGTGAACATGTATTGTTGAAAGATGATTCTAATGACCAATTTCCACTGGTTGATAAACTGTGTGTGACACATAAAGACAAATCTGAATGTGGAATGCAATATTGTTAAATTCCATAAGGAAACTCTTTGTTTTTCCCTTGGATGTTCCCAACACATACCAACCAAAAGAAACCTTGTCATTCATATTGAACACCGATATTTGTTTCCTTTTGGTTTGTTTGTTTTGTTTTGTGTTTTCCTTTGTTTTTTTCTTTTGGTTTTCAAGGCAGAGTGTCTCTTTATGTTTGGGTGGGTGTCTCTTTATGTTTGGGACCTATCCTATAACTCTCTTTGAAAATCATACTGGCCTCAAACTCACATAGAGCTTCTTGCCTCTCCCTCTCAAGTGCTTGAATAAAAGTTGTGTGCCACGACAGCCCAGTGTGGACACAGAGATTTCATTTACCCAAGGGACCCTACACTCAGGGAGGATAATTGGAAAAGGGCCATTGCCCAGGTCAGCACAGGGCACAGGTTCCCTTCCTGTCACTGCAGAAATGACAGCTAGGCTCTGAAGCTTACACACTGACCATGCTATGGGGCTGTGGATTTCATTGTATCTTCTATACAAAAGCACTTTTGTTTCATTATCACATCAGTACTTTATCAAGATTATTGATTGACCTTGTCTATGGACACTAAGAAATGTTGAGTCAGACATGTGTAAACCATCTACAATTGATTATAGGCTCAACACAGATATTTACACCAAAGGAATGCAAGAAATTGCACATGTTCCTTCCTTCTCCCACCTCTTTCTGCACTGTGCCTACACCAGCTTCAAAGTTCTTAAATGAAATCAATTCTTGCATATTCTTGTTGTCATTTGCATTCCCAATACTAGCCAGGGTAATTGGAAAACAGTCAGTAAGTAACCATTATTTCCTTCTTAATGAACACTCAAAGCCTTTTCCTAAAGGAATTGTAGGAGTTCTTTTCCAGCACTAGGAAGCAAAGGAAGGAGTAGCTGTGATCAATGCAAATCTCAACTACATCACACCATCGTCTACACCCAGCTCAATATAATTTCCAAATTTTATCCCAAAAATCAGGTCTGTCTTCATTCACATGACATGATTCAATACACCCTGAGTATTTATAGAAGAAAACCACTGAATCTATATTAGTTAGGACTTTTGTTGCTGTGTATAAGTTCTAAGACCACCACAACAATTTTTGTTGTTTTTCAAGACAGGGTTTCTCTGTGACTTTTAAGGTGGTTTGGAACTAGCTCTTGTAGAACAGCCTGGTCCTGAACTCACAGAGATCAACCTGTCTCTGCCTCCTTGGTAAAACTCTCCCAGTCAGGGATTCCAACCCTAGTCTTGACAGTGACAATCAGGGATGAAATACGCATCACTCTACTAGCAAGAAAGAGATCCCCCACAAATTTTATAAAGAAAACAAGTAATTGGATTGGCTCACAGTGTTAGAAATTGAGTCCATTTTCATCATAGAAGGGAGCATGATTTGAAGAAGAATATGGTGCTGGCTACATCTTGATATGCAGGCCTCAGTAAGACATCTTATATACTTGCCCAAATCCAAAACATAGGAAACCCATGACCAGTGATAATCTTCTTCTCAAAATGCAAAAGTCACTGAAACAAAGCTCCTCCTTCTACTACTGCCATTCCCTATGAGATTATAGGTGCAATCACATTCAAACCATCAAAATGCAGCAATCACGGCCATTTTTTTTTTTTTTATGACGGATACAGCAACTGACATACACCCTGTTTCTCCTTGCAGTGCATGCAATAAACTATTCTTTCTATTCTGGTCTGAAAGCAGCATCATGCTCCACATGCAAATCTTTTTGCTGTAAGTGCAATGGACAGTCAACTTCATGACACATATGGACAGTTTTAAAACACAAGGGTCATACTTATTTATCTTGTTGCCATTGAGATCACTTGTGATGTAGAGGTGGATTATATTTTAAATCAATGTGCAGTGTTACAGATTAATGAGTTCCATTTATTAAATATCTTCTTAAAAGTAATTAGTGTCCTCAAATTAGGTGTTAAAAAAAATCCTTCTGCCTTCTGAGGGTAAACAGTCGCTTAATTTAATGACGTGTGTTTAAGATGAAAGAATGCATTGCACTGGAAAGCAACATACTGGGATCAAAGCAACCATTGTCAATGAGAAAGCATGTCTCAGAAAATTAATTCTAAAATGCTAGGAGTAAAGCAGTTCTAGACTTTGCCTTTCCAGTGAGAAATATCTCCATTAACTAAAGAGGTTAAAAAAAAAATCTCTGTAATGATTGCATGCAACGATCTTTCACTAATGTTCAAAGAGGAGAAAGCCTACAACAGATAATTTTTTGAGACAGGGTTTCTCAGTTTCTTTGTGCTATAGCCTTTGTTGTAGTGGGGCTAGCTCTATAGAGCACATTAGTCTCAAACACACAGAAATCTGTCTGCATGTGCCCTCTGAGGGCTGGGATTAAAGGAATTCATCATCATTGTCTGGCTCCTAAAACATATTTTGCATTCCACAATTGCTGCCACTTTTAAGTTCTTCCAGGGTCAGATGCCAGCTGACAATTTGAAGAATTTAAATAGGGTGAGGAAACTGCAAGTCGGGCCAGTAAGGCCATGAAAGACTTCAAAAGAAAAGATAGTACCATAATGATTTCATAGTACACCAGTGACATGCAACAGCAGGTCACACTTGAATGACAGTTTCGGACACAGATGTGCCAGAAGATGAGGAAGATAGGAAAGGCAGAAAAAAGAGAAGATAAATCCTGGGGAAGAGAAGTCTTGCTTAACTTACGTCTTATTCTATGTAAACTTCTTATGAAGAATTGCCATCTCTTTACTACTTCCAGGAGGAAATGGAAGGAAATGGGAGAACACTAGAAAGGCAGCTGGAGTAAGAGCTGTGTTCTCAGGATCTGAAATGACACCTACACAAAGGCCCTGGCCACACACTATTGCATTCCCTCATAAGCATCTTCCTTGTTTTATAGGAAGAGCTCTATTTTATTCTGCATATCTCAGGGCATGATGGAAAAGTCCTAAGGCAAATCCCCCTGGTTGTTACTGTTTCTGCCAATCAAGTTTCTAGTTTTGAGAAGGATCATTGATCCATCTCCATGATTGAGGACCTAAACTGAAAGTATTGCTTGCTCATCCAAACCCTCAAAACAAAAGGGTTTTCCCTTTGAAGCAGTTGTCACTTGGGTTTATCTTGCCCATCTATGAATTTCTCTAGAAAACTGGCACTTTCAGGCACAACAGGCCCTAATGTTCATTGTGACCAAGCAATGTCCCCTGAGCAGCATCTAAAAGTGTTGTTTTGTCAAAAAGAGATGGGCCGGGGGCTCTTTGTGAATGAGGGGTTTCTCCTTTGTAATAGTTTGGAGTCAAATGTCCTGGACAATCCTAGAGATCAAATGTATATTTTAGCATCCTAATCCTAACATGCCTTATTAGTACACTACTCATCTTTGGGCTATTTTATAGGCAGCACTACCTCAGCTAAATCATATTTTATGGGTCTCTCTCCGTACGAATAGGTAAGTCTTTTATATGTACAATTGTACTCTTCCACATCACAGTTTAGTAGTGGAGTGCAATCCAACACAAGAATGCCATGTATGGACATGTTCAGTGTTCCATGCCTATAATATCACTCTCAGGAGACAGAGGAATGTATATCTCTATGAGTTTGGGACTAGCCTGATCTACAGAGCAACTTTGTCATGCACCAATGCTATACCTAGAAAAAGTTGTCTCCCTGGATACAGGATGTATCCCTGAAGCATGAAAGGACTTTGGGAGAGACACTCACTTAGCCTAGAGGCAGGAGGGAGGGCATAGTCCCTACTGCAAATGACTTGACAGATTTTTGACTCCTCCTGGAAGGCTACACCCTACCTGTGGAGTGGGAACAGGAATGGGACATCGGACTGGAGCCAAATTGGGAGGCATGGGAGGGAGGGACTGGGAACTGTGATCAATATGTAAAATAAGAAAAAAATAATAAATATGTAAAAATCAAAGAAAAAAAGCTATATCAAAAAATCAAAAATAAATAAATATAAGTATGTACTGAAATAAAGAAAATGCCTTTTACAGGATACACAGAAATAACTAAACATGAATCTTGTACCTACACATTAAATGTTTACTGCAGAATTTGTAGAAGACACTGGAGAAATTAGGCCTCTCCAAGTTTGGCTACTTGCCTTCCTATGTACCAAAAGAACTCTGATGCTGACTATCAATGTCTTTCTACACAAAGCTCTCTGATGGAAATGAAATGCTTTCCACTGTGTGAAATATTCATACTCCAACACCCAGGTATAGGGAGTTGCTAGGACCATATATTACGTTTCAGAACACTGAATGTGGCCAAAGTTTCCCACCAAGCAACCTGGAGGGCCTGCCACACCAATTCCCAGGTCTCCCCATCCCATCCTCCCCATCTGAGGATAGCATCCCCTCACTCACCATGTTGTGGCTTCTGTGACCATTCATGGTCCACTCACAATTTTCTACAATAGCACTCCCAGAACAGAAATCAATACACTGGCACTTGTTCTGCTTAAAACGAAGCCCGAAGCAAGAGTAAAAGCCTATAGTGTGTTTACAGGAAGTATCCTGCAATGCTTGTGACTGGCAGGTTGGCCTGGTTTTTCTGACTGGATGTTTAAGCTTGAACAACAAGAGCACTTCCTCAAGGGTACCTTGGCTCTGGCTTCTACTCAAGACCCAGACCTTGTAGTCACCTACAGAGGCACAAATCTCAATGACACTTACTCCTGTCTAAAACAGACAACCCCATTGTCTTCCAACAGTGTGTGAGATCATGATCTCCTCTTCCACACAATGTGCAGATGTTGCAGATACAATTACACAATGCAGACTGGAATGATTAAATTATTCAATAGAAGGAAGGGTGCCCAGATTATTAAAAACTTGAGAGATTTTAGGGCATATGGCACAGAAGATGTTTTTTCTGTGGTTTCTTGCTAAGGTCAGAGGAACTGGGTATACATTTTATCTAGTAGTCACAGACACTTCAGAAAACCATGAAAGAAGGGAAGGAGGCATATCACAAAGAAAATGCTATATCTTTCTCCTGTTAGATGCTTGGGTGATAGCTCTAATGCATTTGGGAGTTTTATTCCTGAAACTCTTGACAAAAGAATAATAATAAAAACTGTTGTCTTCATGGTAATTTGAGAGAATTGGTCTGGGAAGATCACATCTACAAGCATTGTGATGACCAACAAAGCTTCCTCGGGGTACAGTTGAGAAAATAACTGCATTATTCAATGATCTCTTCTTGAACAGGACTGTGTTCAGGTTTCTAAATCAGTGGAGCCATCATCCAGGCTTGATATTGGAGAAAGAATTAATTTGTTGTTTGTGATCTGGTTCCTGTTTCTTTTCTTTTTGTTTCTTTTTCTTTTTAACTTGTCTGCAGCCCCAGTGACAACCATGAAATAAGTGGTTTCAGTTCATCTTACCTCAGTGGGAAACTACAGAACATGCATCTCTTTTTCTGTGCTGAAATCTCTCGCTAGTATTTATGACATGGAATAATCACATCATGTGATTGTGTAGTACCCTATGCAAGCTGGCTAGCAACCTTATTTTCAGGAGAAAGGAGTGAGTGCAGAAAGGGAGCAGATGATAAACATCTGCAGCAAATCAGCAGGATACAAGATAAACTAAAAAAATTCTGTAGCCCTACATTATTTAGACAACAAAGAGACAGAGAAAGAAACCAGAGAAATGTCACGCTTTACAATAGCCACAAGCAACATAAAGTATCTTGAGGTAATGCATACCAAACAAGTGAAAGACCTATATATTAAGAAGTTTGTGGCTCTAAACAAATAAATTGCAGAATATAATAGAAAATGGAAAGGTCTCCCAGGTTATTGGATAGGAAGGATAAAAATAATAAAAATGACAATCTTGCCAAAAAAAAAAAATCTAGAGATTCAATTCAATCCCTATTGAAATCACACCACAATTCTTCACGGACCTTGAAAGGATAATAATCAACATTATATGGAAAAACAAAAGACCTGATATAGCCAAAACAGCCCTGTAAAAATAAAAGAACTTCAGGAGGCATCACCATCAGTGACATTAAGCTCTAGTACAGAGCTATACCCCTGAAAACAGACTGGAATTGGCACAAAAAAAGAAAGTTAGACTAATGGAATCAAACTGAAAATCCTGATACAAACCCACACACCTATAAACACCTGACTTTAAACAAAATGGCTAAAAGAATACAATGGGGCAAGGAAAGCCTCTTCAACAAATGGTGCTGGCACAATTGGATGAGGGTGTGTAAAAGACTGCAGATAGACCCATGTTTATCCCCATACACAAAACTCAAATCCAAATAGATCAAAGACCTCAACATCAATCCACCCAAACTGAACATCTTAGAAAAGAAAATAGGAGGTACCCTTGAAGAAATTGGTATATGAGACTACTTCCAGAACATAACTCCAGGAGCACAGATACTGAGATCAACAAATAAATAAATAAATAAATAAATAAGATTTCACTTCAGGCATGCACCTCTGAGTAAGATTGAGTGATAAGAAAAAGGAAAAAGAAAAACAGAAAAGGAGAGATTCATCTAAACTAGGGATGTCTGAGGAAATCAGAAAAAGAGACTACAGGTAATGTTAAAAGATACAGAGGTTCAAAGAAAAGTAGTAAATAGGTCAGAGGAAGATATAAACTGTTGGCTGTGGACTCTCATATCTACAAAGATAAATTGATTAGTAATTTTGACGAAACCAGGTTGACTGTTTAAAAGTGCCATTTATTTCTCTCAAGAAAAATATATGTACTTGTCAAAAAGTTCTATCTGTGTTTCCTGTTAGAAACCTGTTTATTGCAAGAATAGAGCTAAAACAAAAATGGTTTAAACATTTTTGCTGTCCAATGCAAACAGCTCTCAGCTCAAAATTTATCTCTGAGCACTGGTCACTACATTCAGATTATCAGAAAATCAGATGCCCTTTTAATGTAGATGACACTAATACTGTTTTATGTCTAAAGCTGTTAAAAGTTGAAACTAGTTAAACTGTTACAATTAGTAACACTGGTAATTAACATAAATTTAACAGTCACCAATGTCATAATGGGTTTAAAGACATAAAGGTTGCTTAAATTTGATATTACAAAAAGAAATTACACGATATTTAATTGTTTTATAAGTTTCTAAATGTTTAAATTCAAAAAGTTACATTGTATTTGTGCTTCTATTACATTGTTAAGTTTGTAGTTAAATCAAAGGGCTAAAATTTAAGATCACAGCCATACAGTGCATATACTAACCAAAAGTTGAGATGCTCATTTTTTATGTTACAGAAGGCAATCCGTCCTTGCATTTGCTAAATTTGGAAGTGTAAGTTATTTAGATAAACTGAGTCACACAGTTGTTTTATGTTTCCCTAAAAGGAGTTTCAAATTAAAATCAGTATTTTTAAAGCTAAATCTGACAATGTAAAGTTCTACTTTCATAAAAGCTGGTAACCTATTATAAAATGTTAAGAAACACAAGTTACCAGCCATCCTTATAGATTAACTGTTGGTTATAGTCGAACTAAGTATTAATGATTAATAATAGGAATAAACATCACTCTGTCTCCTATACATGTTTTAAATAATTAAGGTTAAAACAAGTAACTGAAAGCCAAGTTGTCTATTCAGATCTACCTCGAAAGACTTTGAATACTACAGAGATCTGTAGAATAAGGCATTTAAATGTTAACTAAAAAGCTGTAATAATATCAAGCAAAGAATCAGAGAACCTAACAATGACCCAAGGTCTCTAAAGATGATTATGGGGCAGCATGGATTGTGATGACACTGACCAGGGAGCAAGATGTTCAAATACAATGCCTGCTGCAAGATAGGACCCAGCTCAAACTGTGTAGAGGCTACAGGATAATGGAAAATGTCTGCACCATCTTTGCCTAGACAAAATAAGGTCAGACATGTCTAAGTCAAAGTTCCTCAGAGAAAAAACAAAAAACAAAACAAAAACAAACAAACAAACAAACAAACAAACAAAAACCCTCTCCCATTATGTACTTGGAGAAAAATTTCTCCCCTGAATGCCATAGACAATTGATTTTGGCTAGTAATATAAGAATGGTCCCTGTCATTTTTTCAAATAGATTCAAAAGTCACATAAAATTTATCCTTCTCAGGTCTCTGATACTATTTATGTCTCAGGTAACCAAAACTTTGTGAGCTTGGCAGTAAAGGCACCTTAACATTGCTCCTAAATAGGACATAAAAATATGAAGACATATAAGTCTTTTTTGAACTTTTATGTATTAACAATGCATACAGTGTTCTGCCTGCATACATGTCTGCACGCCCAAAGAGGGTACCAAATCTCATTATAGATGCTTGTGAGACACAAAGTATTTGCTGTGAATTGAACTCAGGACTTCTAGAATAGCAGCCAGTACTCTTAATCTCTGAGCCATCTCTCTAGCCCAAGACATATAAGTCTTTAAGATAGAAAAATAATTTACAATATAAAAATTCAGAGCTTAACATTTAATTAAGTACTCTTAAGCTATTGAGTGGTGGCTCCCAGCTGTTTAGACAAAAGCTCAAGGTTTTATGATTTATTTTGGTTGTCATCTAAGTGTAAATGTGAAGGACTTTTCACCAGGCCTAATGTACCTCTGACCAATGTGTACATGGATCTCTCTTGACAGAAGAAAAATATACAAGCTTCTATCCCAAATCTATAGGTTTTCCTAGGACTCAAAGACATAAGTACATTCCTGCTGTTTTACAGATACCCAATATCTACTTTTTCAAAATATAGATTTTGGTACAGATTGGTGATGATAATATATCTAAAACACTTATGTCCTTTTATACAACACAGTTTATATAGGCTTCAGAGGAACAAATGTCATAAAGCTTGGATCCACTTCTTACCAGTCAAAAGGACTGCAGACAAGTACTACTTTCCTGAGGATGGAATTTTCTCCCTGTACTTGCTGTCCTTCTTGATCAATACAGAGTTCCATATATATATATATTAACTTATGTTTCCAAGTTATAACATGTCTTACAAATTTGTGCTTCTATCAGATGAGCATCAGTTACTGACTACATCCTGCTCCCTGCTCCTAAATACTGGTTTGGACTTAGTGTCATAGCTGTTGTGAATCTTTAACAGGGTCTATAAACTAATGCCTCTGATAAATGTTCAAATTCCTGAATCCCCCCTTCTTCTTTTTTTTTTTTTTTGATCTAGCATTTTACCCTTCTCACGCCCAAGAAACACCGCCAAAGTAAGCAGGAAGTAGTATAAGAAAGATTACATTTCACATTATCCCTTGTTGAGATAATATATACATAGGGGACATGATGACTAACCTTTAGGCCAAAAATCACCAGAAGACATTTGCCTATTGGAGGCCCAAAAATTGGGCCTCTCATGTCCATAGCAAAGAGGGAATGTGATGGAAAAAATAATAACCAAAATGTATACAATTAGGGCTTATTGGAAGAATAAAGAGAACAAGAATTTCTGCCAGTAGATAAATCCCTGATTAGAGTACAGAGCCCACAACCTGTTCTCAGGAGAAGTAAAAACAAAGAAAACCGCCCAAACTTTCAGGTGTGCTTATCAATCCTGCATAAACAAATGACAGCTACTATTAACTTAGATCCATGATGAACTTGTAAATTAAATTTGTACTCTATGAACTGCCTGTATTTTGGAAACCTTGTCTACTGAAACTAATGGTCTCAAGCCTCCCTGTCTGTTTATCCTTTTAAAAACACTTCACTATTTTAGGCTACTACCTTACATTTCCGATAGAGTGAGGTCCCAGCTGGCTTGATTTTTAGCAATATATACCTTTTCCTTTTGCAGTCAGGAGTTACTTCCTTGGAGGTTGAGGAAACTGGTAGACATAGAAGTAATAAGCTGCTCAAGGAGGCTTTATAGGCTATAGAACTCCAAGTGACAGCTATTTGAAAATCAAAACACTATTGTGTCAGGAATATGCCTGTATTACTTCCTGCTTAATTTTGCTGTGTTTTCTTAGCTGCAAGTAGGCTAAAATGCTAGACAATACCAACAAAAGGAAGGGGGGGGATGCAGGAAATCGAAGACTTATCACAGGCATTGATTTGTAGGCAATGTTGAAGATTCACATCGGCTGCACTGGTTCACCATAAGTCCCGGGAGAACAATATTGAGGAGCAGGCTTTAGTCAGCAACTGATTCTCATCTGCCAGAAGCACAAATCGGCTGAGATATGTTCAAAGTGGGAACAGAAGTTAAAACGTATATAGTTAATTGGAACTCTTAGTTCCTTACCTTTAGTGATCAAGAAGGACAGCAAGACCAGGGAGAAAATTCCATCCTCAGAATAGCTGTACTTATCTGCAGTCCTTTTGAACTCTAAGAAGTAGATACAAGGATATGACGTTTGATCCTCTGAAGCCTATATGAACTGTATTATATAAAAGGACATAAAAGTTTTAGATGTATTATCATTACCAATCTGTGCTGAAATCCATATTGTAGAAACAGTTGATATTGGGAATCTGTAAAAGAGCAGGCATGTACTTATGCCTTTGAGACATATATGCAGGCTGAACAGGGTATGCATAATTAATAAATATATGTTCAAAAATGACTTTTATGTCTTTAAATTTTTAAATCCTTATTGAGGAGCCATATTAAGGCTTCCTAATATGGCCAAGATGACAAAGTTATGTTTAGCCAAGCCAACAATACTTTCAGATCTGAGAAAGATATATTTAATTAACTGTTCAATCTCCTAAAAAAAAAAAAAAAAGACAGGGACCAATTGATATACTCCCAGCCATAACCAATTTTCTATGGCATTGAGGGCAGAAGTTCTTCACAAAGTACATAATGTGAGAGGGTTTTGTTTGTTTTTTTTTTTGTTGTTGTTTTTGTTTGTTTGTCTTTTCTCTGTGGAAGAGGGACATGGAAATTTCTGACCTTATTTTATCTAGGCCAAGATGGTGCAAGCAATTTTTCAGTTCCCTGCAGCCTCTAAAAAGTCTAATCTGGGTTTAACCTGACAACAGACATGTATTTGAGCATCTTGCACCCTGGTCAGTGTCATAACAATCCATGCTGCCCCATAATCTTCTTTAGAGGCCTAGAGTCATTGTTATTATCTGTGATTCTAGGTCTGCTATTATTACAGCTTTTTAGTTAGCATTTAAATGCCTTATTCAACAGATTTCTGTACTATTAGAAGTCTGTCTAGGTATATCTAAATAGACAACTTTGTTTCAGTTACTTGTTTTAACTTTAATTATTTAGAACATGTATAGGCGACAGAGTGATGTTTATCCCTGTTATTAGTCATTAATATTTAGTTTGATTATAACCAAGAGTTAATTGATAAGGATGGCTAGTAACTTGTTTTTCTTCACATTTTATAACGAAAACAGCTTTTATGAAATTAGAACTTTGTATTGTCAGGTTTACCTTTAAAAATACTGATTTTAATTTGAAACTCCTTTTAGGGAAACATGAACCATCTATTTGACTCAATTTATCTAAATAGCTTATGCTTGCCTAATTTAACAAAACAAAACACATTGCCTTTTTATCATAAAAAATGAGCATCTCAACTTTTGGGTAGTATATAGAGCTTATGGCTGTGACCTTCAATTTTAGACCTTTGATTTAAGTACAGACATTAACAATATAATAAAAGCACCAACATCCTGTAACCTTATAAATTTGAACATTTAAATCTGTTTTTAAAAACAATTACACATCCTGTAAAGTCTTTTTGTAATATCAAAAATAAAGCACCGTTTATATCTTTAAACCCATTATGACCTGGGTGACTGTTAAATTTATGTTAATTTCTAATGTTACTAATTGTATCCTTTTAACTAGTGTGAATTTTTAAAGCTTTAGCCAAAAAGAGTATATTAATATCATCTACATTAAAAGGACTACTGATTGTCTCATCATCTGAATTTAATGACCAGAGCTCAGAGATAAGTTTTGATCTGAGGGCTGTTAGCATTAGACCCCAAAAATGTTTAAACCATTATTGTTTTAGATTTATTCTTGAAATAAAACTTAGGTTTATTACAGGAATCACACAGGTAGAAGTTTTTTTTTTTTTTCAGTCCATTAACATTTGTAAGATTTAAAGGAATTATTCTATGATCTATCCTATCTTTGTGAGTATAAAGTCCTATATGTAACTTTAATCCCAACCATGGAATACTATAACCTTAACTATCAGTCTTCACCTCCTTCAAAGAACACAGAAGGATAATATATAAACTCTAGAATTGAAAGGGACAACTCGCCTGGTCAGATCTGATGTTCTTCTGTGATGTTCCATCTTCAGCCTACAGGCCAGAGTTTGTGTCTGGCAGACTTCTCAGCAAAGCAAGAAATATAAAAATGTCCTACCTGTATTGGCAGTTTGTCAGTAACTTTTCTCCACATCCTTCAGACTGTCTAGCAGACTCTTCCATGAAGAAGGAACCATATAGAAATGTCCATCTTGTATCAGCAGTCACTTTCCTGTGGGTCCTGCATGTCCAGTTCATACAGCATAAATCCAAACAGTCCAGGCAAGAACAATATTTTGCCCAAATGGCTGGTCGTGCCATATTGGAGGCAAACTCTAGAACTTTTCAACAATACATACAAATTGTCTTTAGAGAAATAAATGGAACTTTTAAGCAATTAACCTGCTATGGTCGAAATTTTAACACATATTACTAAACTTAAATTCATATTTATAGATATGAGAGCCCACAGCAGTTTACATCTTCCTCCAACCTTATTAAGAAATTTCTTTGAACCTCTATATCGTTTTACATTACCTTTAGTCTGCTTCTCTGATTTTCTCAGACATCCTTAACATTGACAACTCTCTCCCTTTCTACTTTTAATTTTTCCTCTTATCAATGACTCTTACTCAGAGGTTTTGTGGCTGGAGTGAATATCTTATTTATTTATTTATTTAAATCATTAGTGTACCTTCTTACTGTGGTGCCTTCCCCTGAGCGTCTCTGCACCCTCTGCACTCTTAACTCTTGGCTCATTTTTCTGCATATGTGGGGTATATCAGCTCTCCTTTATTGATGCTTAATAAGGATAAGGAGAAACAAATAGGCTGAACCGATGTTTATTCAGGGAAAAATAACTTAAAATATAGAAATAGGAATACTAGCCATTACTGGTCCCAAGGATGCCTCCAGATGTACTCCTGTCCCTGTGCTGCAAGCAATAGAGCTTTTTGAGCCCCCACTTCAAACTTAGTTCCCCCAGGTAACTCCTGCTCTGTCTCCACCCCAATTGGCATGGTCTATGCCACAGGTGCAAAAAAAGTGAAGATCTCACCAAAATCCCCATTTTAGTCTAAAGAAAAGAAAAATATTTAGGCATGACACAAAAACTATATACAGTACAGTGAATAATAAGTGTGCTCTAAGAAAAGGAAAATTGAGGACATATAAACTTAAGACCAAACTATCTAGTACTAGGATGAAATCAAAACAGGGATTACAATAGTGTTGTCCAAAGCTGGAAAGCTTAAGTCTACTAAGAAATATATCTGACTAGGAAGAGAGAATAATACATGTGATAATTTAATATTGAACCTCATCAAAGACCTGAGAAGGACAATAACAATACTAGGGTAGGCAGGAAGTGTGGGTGGCCAACTTCAAAAGGTGCAGCAATGACAGAAACACCTACCTGGATACTCATGATCGCACCTCAAGTTTGGTATAGCCAGTTTTTGCTAAGGCCTAGAGTACCTGACAGACCACAACAAAAGCAAGGAGGTAAAAAGGCTGTCTTACCCTGACTTGGCAGGGTTCAGCAGTCAGCAGTCTTCTAAGGACTGAAATCTACTCAGCATTCTTTCTTTGAATATCTGGTCTTGAACCACAAAACTTTCTAGAGACTTCATTGAATTAGTAAGATTCTTGCTTTCACCAACTATAAATGATTCCCTATTTTTAATATTCTCATTCTTAGATATTATCTGAATGGCATGTAAACTGCCTTCCAGAAACAATGTTCTATCTGATAGCTTCCCATTATCCTCAGACATGGAACGGATTCTGCTAGTCTTTCCATGGGATGTTGCAGTTTTTTAACCTTATTAGCAGCTTCATTCACCCTGGAATGAGCTGTTTCTGCCAGCATGTTAATGCAGTGCACTGTTTCTGTTTTGGTTATTGAAGCATTTGACATAGAACAAATTCCGTTTTCTAGTTGGTCATTTTTATGTTCCATGTTTTGTATTCTAGATGTCAGCTCTCTATTTGAATCTCTAATATTCTGAATCTTTTTTCCTCATCAGGTTGATACCCATTGCGTTTACCAAAAAAAAAAAAAAAAAAAAAAACATGCATATATTGGTTAAGCCATGATTTTCTTCTGTTTAAATTCCTTCTATATATGAAGTAAAGGGATTTCTAAAGTCTTGCATCATGAGATTATCCATCCTAGGTATGGAACAATTGATCCATATATTATATTATCTTAAATTGCAAAGAACATTGCATTTACCTTAGGTGTAATTCTGCTGTCCTCAAACTTTGACAGTTTTAGTTGTTGAACTCAGCTTGTGGTGGTAATGCCTGTAGGTTTCCCACAAAATCACATCCAGCAGCAGACAATCCTTCTGACCTTGGTCCCTGAAGAATAGCTCTTAACAAACTAAGGCAAGCACAATTTTGTTAAACGAATAAGTGAAAGGGGCCTTGTGCAAATTTTGGGGACCCCAGGGCTAACAGGAGTTGCCTCTTACTGGCGCCTTTGGGCCACAGGAAACACACCAGCTGGGCAGGTGCCATGTGCACCACAGCTGCAAATGCAAAATGGGGAATTGGCAAAAGATGAGAATCAGTGTGAGCTTTCTCAGGGCTGTGGTGGGGGTAAAGTTGTTGGGCAGAGGCAAATGTCCCACAATCTGTGGTATGGCCACCTGGTTAGGCAAGGAACCCTGCCCATTCGGGGATGGTGTGGGAAGCGAGCAGCTTCTGCTGCCTTGGTGAAAACCAGGTCTGGTAAAAATCCATATTCTGCTTGTGACACCAGATATTGATGTTCGATAGGGATCAGGAGAAAAAAAAATGGGCTGAATAGATGTTTATTCAGGGAAAAATAACTTACAACATAGACAGATGAACTCCAGCAGGTTCTTGGTCCCAGGAAGCTGTTCCTGTGCTTCAGGCAAGAGAGTTCTTTCTCCTCAGTATCCTCCACAAAATTAGTTCCCCCAGGTCACATCCGGCCCTGTCTCCACCCACAATGGGCATGGTCTATGCCACAGGGAGGGACAAGGTGATTATCTCACTACAAATACTGAATGTTCCATTTAATTCATATGTCAAACTTTTGTCAACCAATGGTGGGGCAATGGCAGAGGTGTTCTATTAATATGTATAAAGAGCAAATAGGAATTGCTTCCCCTAATACTAAAGACACTCCATAACTACACATATTATCTGGTTTAAGGAATGGCACATATTCCCTGTCTGAAGGGTGTGTATAAGCCTGTATGGGCCCAAATATATTGCTTTAAGATAGGAGATATTCACCAAAAAGGCCCAGACCACCTATGGTAGGAAAAATAATATCTTAGGGACAATAGTTTTTTCTTTGAGGTCTCTGTACCCATGTAAAGTTGTAATGGGTTCCCATATAGTATTTCAAATGGGACAGGAAGTCAGAATGTGTTCCAGACCTGTCAAAGCCACTCAGGGAAGCTTTATGTGGAATTAGATGATGAGATACATCTTTAACTACTTGGTGGCAGTGCAAATGTTTAACATCAAAACTAAGGAGGCTGTCAGTAATCAAAAATTAAATACAATAATAAAACAACACATAAGGAAGAATCAAATTCACCTTAATATGAGTTGCACCATCTGGTGGTATCCTGCATGTATAAAGGGTATTGAAGGAGGAGGCTCTCCTTCTGTTTCTGCTTGCCCTAGCTATGGCTACCAAGTTTATTACTTTACTAGCTTTAGAGCTTTCTTCTATGGACTTTAACAATATAATGATGAACAGGTGAGACATGAACCCTGTTTAATTAAACAACTGCTGTAGTCTTCAGACTCCCATTGTTAGGCAGCCATTTTTTAACTACCTGGACCACAGCCTATGAGACATTATAATAAATCTATGTATTACATGTATGGAGAGATTCATCCTACCATCACTGTTCATGCAGAGAACCACGAATAATGCAGGTAGGTTTTGCTTTCTTTTGATTTTAACCTGGTACTGAACATGTGTTGACTAACAATATGGCTCATAAATACTAACGTCCTAGTTTCATTCCTTTCCAACTATTCAGCTCTCTAGAAAGACTACTGATTTCATTACTGTTCATTTTCCAAGCATTTGCTCTGAGTTTCAAGGCTAAAACTCCTACATTCTTAGAGCCATCATCCAGCTTTCTAGGAGGAGAAAGAGCTACTAACTTCTTTGTCATCTGGATCCTGCTTCTCTTTCCTGAATTTAAGTGCCTGTGACAACCAGGTAAATAGCAAATTCAGTTCACCTGAACTCAATGTTAAGCTATGTAACAATCATCTCTTTTTGTATCCCTATATATCTCTGTAGGAGTTTGGCTGCAAATCATGCCAAAGGAGAAACTCCTGACTTACAAACAGCCCCTAGGCCCATCCTCATATCATAGAAGAAGTCATTCTCAAACTGATAAAGGGGGAACTACTGGAATGGTCTGCCAGATGGTACAGTTGTCTTCTAGAGAAAATCATATTTTGGCCAGGTGGGCAAGATGAGCCCAGAGGATAACTGTTTGAAAAGGTAAACACTGTTGTGTTGAGTGGTTTAGTGAGCAAGCAAGACATCGGTTTAGGTCCTGACTCCAAAAGAAGGAGCATAGCTTCTTCTCAAACCCACTAATGAGCTTAGCAGAGGCTGTATCAGCCTGGCGACCTAGACTTAGACCCTCAGGTGTTGAGAATGAAATAGATCCCCTCCTTTAACATAATGAAGATGCTTAGGAGAGAATTCAATTGTCTGAATCCAGGGCCTTTGTGGTGGGGTTGCTTCATATCCTGTGAACACTTATTCCCACCACATGGTGCTGGGGTTATCATTCCCAAGTGTGCTGTGGGTTTAATCACTAAAGTTCCCCAGATGCACTGTGTTCTCCTCATGATGCAATGCTTGAGTAATCTCCTGTTGAGCTGGTCACAATGAAAGAAAGCTCCTACTGAATTTCTAAAAGTCTCCCATTTCTTCCTTCTCCCCCTGAAAGGATGGAACAGGAAGCTATTCCTCATAAGAAGCTTACTTAGAATATGACACAGGTTAAGCAAGACCTCACTTCTCCAGGTTTTATCTTTTCTTTGTTCTGCCTTTCCTCTTTTCCTTATCTTCTGGCACCTCTACTCCAAGCCCTTTCAGTGAAGTGTGAACCTCTGTTTCATGTTACTCATGTACTATTAAATAATTATGGTACTAAGTTTTCTGTTGAATACTTTAATTGACCACCTGGCATTACTTTCTGTTTCTTATTACTATTTAAATTCTTCAAAATGTCAGTTGTAATAAGACCCTGAAAAACTTAAAAATGGAAGTATCTTTGTAATGCTCAAGTCTGTTTTATGATCCAGGTTGTGGTGGTGCTTGCATTTAACACCAGTACTCAGGAGACACAGGCAGGCAGATTTCTGTGAGTTTGAGACCAGTGTCATAAACAGAGCTAGTCTCACTACAACTAAGGCTATTGCCCAAAAATCCCTGTCTCAAACTCAGCCAGCAAATTTGTTTTATGCTCTGTCCCCTTTGCCCATTAGCCAGAAAAGTATGCATGCTATCATTACAGAGATATTATTTATTTATCTCTTAAGTCTATGGAGTTATTTCTCACTGGAAAGGCAAATCTACAACAGCTGCACTTCCAGCTTTTTAGAATAAATTTTCTGAGATAGGCTCACTCTTTTTGACATAGGAGTACTTAATCCCAGTTTGTTGCTTCCAGGGTACTGTCTTTGCTGATCTCTTGATTATCCCTTCTTAAATAAGTGAATGTATTCCTTCAGTACCTGTTTGTAGACCAAGCATCTTAAACACTTTATTTGTGGAAACCAATTATTTTTACAGAAATATTTAATAAACAGGACTCATTAGTCTGTAACACTGCAATTTGATTTAAAATATAACCCACTCCAACATCACAAATGATCTAAAAATACCAGAAGATGAAAAATTATGTCCTTAGTGTTTAAAAATTGTCCATTTACATCATGGAGTCGACCATGCATTGCACTTACAGGAAAAACAAAATCATGTGTAGCATGCTTTTTGTCTTCAGACTAGAGTAAAATGAACAGTTTTGTGTGTGTGTGTGTGTGTGTGTGTGTGTGTGTGTGTGTGTGGTGTGTGTGTGTGTGTGTGTGTGTATTGCAAGGGGGAAACAGGGTATATAGTCAGCTGCTTAAGTTACTATCATGAAAAGGGCCCTGCTTCAGGAAATATGATGGTTTGTGTGTGATTGGGCCAATGATGTCATAGGGAGTGGTACTACTAGACGGTGTGGCATTGCTGCAGTTAGGTTGGCATTTTGGGAAGAAGAATTTAACTGGTTATGGGCTTTCAGGGTTTCCGTGTGCTGGATATGAGCAAGTGTGTAACTTGACGTCCTCTGGCCTGTGTATCAAGATGAAACTAGAATCACATTCTTCTTCGAATCATGTTTTCTCTTATGATGACAATGGACTGGACCTCTGATACTGTGAGTCACTCCAATTAAGTGTCTTCTATATAAGATCTCTCTTGGATAGAATAGTGGTGAATATCTCATCCCTGCCTGTCACTGGTTAGACCGGGGTTGGATTCCCTAACTGGGAGAGGATTACTCAGGAGGCAGAGGCAAGCAGGTCTCTGTGAGTTCTAGACCAGACTGGTTCCAGGACAGACTCCAAAGCCACATAGAAACTGTTTCTTAAAAAAAAAAAAAAAAAAAAAAAAAAAAAAAAAGACTTGTGGAATTTGCTTGTGTTTATACACAGCAATAAAAAAATATTAACTAATGCATATTCAGTGATTTTTTTAATCCTCAGGGTGTATTAATTCATGTTACATGAATGAAGACAGACTAGATTTGTGTGATCAAAATTTTGGAAGGTTATATTTAGCTGGTGCATGGCACACAGGGTTAGGTAATTGAAAATTGCATGGATCACATTTAATCGTGCTTGTACTACCCTGTGCCTGGAAGGAACTACTGCAAATCCTTCAGCATGAGGCTTTGGGTGTTCATTGAGAAGCAAATACGGATCATTTATTGACTGTTTACCAAACACTGTGGCTGGTATTGGGGACTGCAATTAAAGAGAGTAACATGAAAGAATTGAGTTCATTTAAGAGCTTTGATTTTGTTGTAGACACTGTGCAGAAAGAGATGGGAGGCAGAAGGAACAGGAGCAATTTCGTGCTTTCCATTGGTGGAAATTAGCATTGTGGAGCCTATAATCAATTTTAGATGAATTACAAAATGCCTGATTGGATATTTCTTGGTGATAATGGACAGCTGTTATCATGAAAAGAAATTGCAGGCTCTCTTTAGGAGCTCCAATCTAAACCACTGCCACACAGTATGGGCAGTGTCTGGGATTCTGTGCAGGAACTCTATTGTACTTAAGACATTATCTTTCCTGATACAAGAAGCATGAGCCTTGATGGTGAATGTCTCCCATCTAAATAACAATAGATATGGGACCAGTCAGGTTTACACACACCCTTCAGGCAGGGAGTAAGTACATCTATACAGTGCCTGAAGGCAGATAGTATGTGCAGTTATGGAGTGCATTTTATATGGGAAGCAATTACAACTAGCCATTTATACATATTAATAGAAGTCCTCTGGAATTGCCCTAACTTTGGTGATGGCTTAAGTTTAGTGAATGAATAAAATGGAGCTTCATTTTTTTAAAGGACCACAAAATACCATCATAGTTGCAGACATATCTTACAGGCTCCACAAAGTTGATGCCATATGGATCCTACTGAGTCTATGCCTTTAATAGCTTTAGAAAGCATTTCTTTGAAATACTCCTTTATGATGAAGACCAGCTAAGACATCTAGACTCATAAAACAAGCAACTACAGAATTCTTCAAATATACATTGTTAGGCAGACATTGTTAGAGTATGTGGCCCTCAGCTTCCGAGACAGCCCAATAAATCCACTTTCAACAATCACAATGGGCTGATTCTTCCATTCCTGCTCAGGTAGAGAACATTGAATAAAGCAGCTCTGTTTTCACCTGCCCAATGTGGAAGCTGTGCTGGCTCACTATAGTGCTCATAGAGGCATTCTTCCCAGCCACTTTCTCTCTGAATATTCAAGTTAACATGAAAACACTTTTTATTATTATTCATTTCTCAAAAATGTCTCACTAATTTCAGGATTAAAACTCAAAATGCAATGGAGCTATCACCCAGATGTCTGTCAGGGGAAATATATATCATCTTGTTTGTGATATGGTTTCATGATTTTTCTCGTAGTTTCTGATGTGCCTGTGGCAAGCAGGTGAAAATTACCCTCAGTTCTCCTAATCTCAGCAAGAAGCCATAGAACAAACACATTTTATGTCCTAAAGCCTCTTTAATTTTTTTAATATTCTGGGCAGCCTCATCTACAGATAGAGTTCCAGGAGAGCCAGTATTGAAAACCTGTTTTGAAAGTCAATAAAGTAAATAATAATAATAATTAATTAATTAATTAATTGATGAGAAAAATCTACTACAAAATGACAGCAAGAGGAGTAGTAGTAGTAGTAGTAGTTAGAGTAGTAATCATAATAATCATCCACCTCCTCCAGCTCATCATCATCATCATAATTATTAGGATTCTGAATTTGCCAGCCTGTTCTACAATGTGTGTTCAAAGACAGGAAGTCCTACACAGAGAAACCCTGTCATGAAAAACCAAAATAAATAAATAAATAAATAAATAAATAAATAAACAAACAATAAAAACATGCATGATTCTCCTTTTTCTTTTAGCCCTCTAAAACCATTGAGGAATTTACTCTTGTCACCAAAGCCCCACTAGCCAATCAGGGAATCTAGGCCCACAGGCCAATCTAAGGTTTTTCAGGAAACTTCCTGGAGCCAGGCTGCAGGCTTGATTTTGTAGCACAAGAGGCACGATTAGAATGGATGCTATGCTGTGAGTGCTGCTGTAGGAAACTGTGAGGAGCATGCATGGACAAGGAAGACATAGAATGGTAAGCAAGAGAATGCTATCCTAAGATGAAGGGGATGGTATTTGGGGTCAGAGAGACTGTGAGGTGAAAGACCTCAAGGAGACGGAGTCTATCACTGAGAGGCCCTTGCCCCAAAAGGTGAGACCAGACCACTGAATGCAAGCACAAGAGGCAGTTTATTGAATACACAGGTACCTGAGAACGCCACAGTCCCTCGAGAGACTGAGTGTGCCTTTGTTAAAACATATGTAGTTTATATAGGGTTGGGGTGGCAAGAAGCAGGCTTAAGGAAGCAGAAGCATGTTTACAGGGATTTCCTTAGTCCATCTAAATAAAGCAATTGTGGTTAACCAAGGACAGTGTTGTTTATTCAGCTTTTGCACAAAGAATTCAGTTATGAATATCTCAGCATTCTAGTGTTCTTGAATAAAATGTTCCCAGGACCTTCTGTTCCCAGATACAATCCTGTTGACTTTGCTTTGGTCCAAGCTGCAGACCACAGATATCTTGTTGGCATCAGATGAGAGGAATATCTGGTTCCCTCCTGTACTATGCCATAACTTGACCTTGGCAAGTTGGCAAGAGCAGCTCAAACAGGCAATATGTATAGTGGGGGTGGTCTTTCATTCCCCCTTTTTCTGTTAACTGAATAAAACCCTTTATTCATGGTTCCTCAGTTTCCATTTATTTTAATTGCTGGTACTGCTGGGTAAAAATTAGGGCCTGAACAACTGACAAGCGTTCCTTCATGGACTGTACTAGTCTATTCAAAATGCAGGGACCAAGGATGAGAATTAAAAGAAATATAATAAGCAGTCCCTTGATGGTGGCTATCACCATCACTGAACCCCTTAAACCATCCTTGTCGTTGAATTCTCCATGCTGGTTCAGGCGGGCCTGGTTCTGTGTCCGATGTTCTGGTTGTGCGGCCTTCACGTGGGACACATGTATCCAGTCAGCATCCCGTCTACTTTCAAGGTGGTGTGAGTTGTCAGGAGCATAGTGTTGGGGCCCCTCCAGCAGGGCTCTAGATTCTTTGTTTGATGTCTCTGGACCCAGATGAAGTCGCCAATCTGGAAGGAATGAAGTTGGGGGGTGCCTTTCACCCCTCTCAGTAGGCAGCTGCCAGAGGCTTCCAGACCTCTTGTTGGAGTAGGCCCGGAGATGTGCCTGCATGGAGAGAGTATTTGCAAAATCAGAAATTTTGGCATCAAAAAACTCAATAGCTGGTGGTGGGCTACCATATAAGATTTCAAACGTAGTTAAGCCATGGGGACCTGGGGCATTCCTGGCCTGATAGAAAGCTAGTGTCAGGAGTTGTACTCAGTTTGTAGAGCCAGTTTCAAGTGTTAAATTGGATAAAGCCACCTTAATGGTTCTATTCATTCTTTCTACCTGTTCTAAACTCTGGGGTCTATATGTACAATGTAATTTCCAATTGATCTGCAGTTCTTCTGATCTGAGCAAGAAGCCATAGAACAAACACCTTTTATTTCCTAAAGTCTCTTTAATTTTTTAATATTCTGGGCAGCCTGATCTACAGATAGAGTTCCAGGACAGCCAGTATTGAAAATCTGTGTTGGAAAATCAATAAAGAAAAAAAATTAATTAATGAGAAAAATCTACTACAAAATGACAAGAGTAGTAGTAGTTATAGTTGTAATCATAATCATCCTCCTCAGTCCTCCTCCTCATAATAATAATAATTAAGATTTTGAATTATCCAGCCTGGTTTATAAAGTGTGTTCCAAGACAGGAATTACTACACAGCCAAATCCTGTCTTGAAAAACCAAAATAAATAAATAAATAAATAAATAAATAAGAAAATAAAAAAGAAAGAAATGCATGTTTCTGCTTTGGCTATAAGAACACTCTAACCATTGAGGAATTACTCTTGTCAACCAAGACTCACTAGCCAATCAGGAAATCTGAGCCCACAGGCTCAGGTTTTACAGGAAATTTTTGGAGCCATGCTGCAGGTTTGATTTTATAGCACAGCAGGCACTATTGGATTGGTTGCTCTGCTGTGAGTGCTGCTGTAGGAACTGTGAGGAGCATGGAAGAGCAAGGAAGACATAGAATGGTAAGCAATGGAATGCTATCCTAAAATGAAGAGGATGATATTTAGAAGCAGAGACTGTGAGGCAGGGACTCCCTGAGACTGGTTGGAAACCTAATGACTTATTCAAATTTCCATGAGATCCCATGTAGTCCTAGAAGTTATGCAGATCAGGGTGCAGAATGTGATTACTTTAATTTTGGGGCTTAATAAGAGGAATGCATTTCAATAAGGGAGCTTTGTGTGTAAACGTTTTTTGTAGTCAACACCAACATGCTTTTCCTGAATATGGAAGGGAAGTATCAGTACACGGAGGGGCACAGTTTGCCCAGTGCATTCAAGATGTTCTTAACTTCACATCTAACATTTCAGTATAAGATGAATTAGGAGTTAATTTTATACATACTGCAGATGGCATTCTTTTTATTTCTTTATATATTTATATTTATTTATATTGTACTTTAAAATACTTAATAAAAAGTTCTTATTTTACTTATAGATCCCAGCTCCCTCTCCCTCCCTTCCTCTCATACCCCCCTTATTCTAGAGATAGGAGAGAAGCCCTAGTCCCTACTTCACAGGACCGGTCAGATCTACATGACCCCAACTGGATGGCATTCCCCTACATATGGTATTGTGGTGGGGGTTTGGGAGGGGAGGGTGTTTAGAGTGCATGGGAGAGGGCAGAGAGGGCAAAAGGGAGGGAAGGAGGGAGAGAGGGCTGGACGGGAGGGAGGGAGGGAGGGAGAGGGAACTGGGATCGACATGTAAAATAATAAATTAAAAAAAAAAAAAAAAAACGCTTTGACTCCAAAATTTAAGTTGAAGAACAAGTTACTGGGGGAAAGTATTTCTATTTTTGTTTCCACAGAAAATGAAAAGATGTGGATTCCTTCCAGACTAATGTGGTTTGATCACACCAGACCGCCTGAAACACAGTACAAGCTGATCCTACATTCCAAACAGCTGGACAAAACAGCCCTACAGACTACAGCTAGGATATCTGAATCTTCTTCGAATCCCCCAAGACAACGCCCCTTACCAGCAGGAAGTAGTTTGGAAAGAACGACGCCCAAATTCCCAAATATTGTGTATAAATGTTTGTTTTCATTTAATTGGACTTTGTTATATAAAATTAAATAAAAAATTAATAAATAAAAAAAGATGAATTAGGAGTTAATTTTATACATACTGTAGATGGCATTCTTTTTATTTCTTTATATATTTATATTTATTTATATTGTACTATAAAAATCTTAATAAAAAGATGTTATTTTACTTATAGATCCCAGCTCCCTCTCCCTCCCATCCTCTCATTCCCCCCATCACATCCCCTATCCACTCCCTAGGAAGATCAGCTTACCAAGAAGCATCATCACAATCTGCCCTTTGTGGTAGGGCCTTCTCCCATGGCTGTAGGCTAAGGGAGATTCCCCATTTGGAGTCAATTTGGTATATCCTGCAAATGGCAATAATTTAATTTATTTTTTTATATTTATTTAATTTATATGTTTTTGTGCCAGGGTTTATTGATTTTTTGTTTCAAATAAAGTGTTTCTTTGTAAAGGTTAGGAAATTGACCTGGGACTTGCTCTGTAGAGCAGGTTAGCCCCAAGCTCATAGAGATGCGCCTTCCTATGCCTTCGTAGTGCTGGGATTAAAGGCATGGGTCACTAAAGTCATACATAAATGACATTCTTGTGTTGGGTAATCCTCCACCAATAAGCTATGATGAGAAAAATTAGAATTGTTGTTACAAAATATTTACCAATTCTTACAGGATATTGAGTAACACAAAATAGAATTTAGCTGAGGGAGTGATGCCTAAAAAATAACCCAAAGATGAATAGTACAGTAACCAGGTCTGTTACAGATTAGGATACTAAAATAGACATTTGATCTCCAGTCTTGTGCAGACAGTTATCTCCAAAACATGATAAAGGAGACACCCCTGATTTATAAAGAGTAACCAGCCCCATCCTCATCCAATAGAAAATGGCTTTTACAAGCTGCTCAAGGGGTCACAAATAGGTCACAGTGAACATTAAAGCCTGGTGTGCCATAAAGTTCTAGTTTTCGTATACAGAATATTTTTTCTGCCAGATGGAAAAGTTGAGACCAGGTGACACCATTGTGCATCACAGGGTGTTTTGTGTTTTGTGGGGACATTCACTGATAAACTGTAAGTTTAGCTTCTGGAATTTATGAACATATCATTCAAAATTCAGGTTTACTTACATGATTTACACAAAGTTTAGAAACTGTTAAAAAGAGGTGATGGGGATCTTCATTCAGCAATACGTGATCAGAGTGCTATTACCATTTACCTACCACCCACAACAATGGCGTGATTCAGAAAGTTGAGTTTCTGGGAACAAATGTAATTTCTGATCTACAGTAATTTCTCAGGTGTGAATGATGTTGAATTTTACGACTCAACTCTGCGATGATTCATTGTTTCAATTGGTGATGATGACCTCCTTCATGACTGGAGTCTGGCCATGCTTCCCTGCCAGTAAAATGCTACATCCCCTATTTATTGTGACAGTTAGCTATTACTGACTTATTTATTTAATTCTTTAAATTATTTAAACGACAGAGAATGCCATCACCGATTATGATTAGGGTACAAATATCTGTCAGGGACAAGGTTAGGAAAGTTGTAGACATGGGTAGAGCATTTTCTGAATGATCTATGCATCTCACAGAGTACTAGGGATGCTGGGTGATAAGAGTCCAGAAGACTGCATGGTGCCCTCTGAGAAATACAAGGACTTCACCAAGGCTAGCATGGTGGTCTGAGTATTGACTACCTACCTGCTCTTCCTCCACATCTTCACATCGATTGTGATCTACCATGAGAAGAAGTAGTGGCCCTAGGAGGTCGGCACCATCTCCGAGACCTGGCAAAAGGATGATGACCCAGAACACGGAAGAACATCTCTCTTTCAGCTCTGCTGGTGATGCCCCTGCTGCTGCCATCTGTTCAGCTGATATCAACATTTTGGCTACTACTGCTACGCCAGGATTGGGACCATTATCTCAGTTCCTGCCGCACCACAACAGAGATTCGGGTGCTGGTCATGATGGCAGGCCAGCAGAATTCTTCAGGCAAGACAATATGATGATCTGACGATTAACCTATGGAATTTTTAAAATCCGTGATGACAGCATACTTTTCCATATCTGGCAAGTCTGCCCAGGAATTGATGATACAAAAAAGGTCAACAACTTACATAAAGATGTAATTATTAAATTATTTCATTATATAATCTGGGAAGCCTGAAGTTTGGTGTCAAGTGTGACAGACGATCTAACTATCTTATTATTTCATTATTCAAATCTGTCTTTTTCTACTACAGGAAGAATGGAGTCTGCATCCACCGTGTTGGTATTAAACTGTCCCTTGTGATTTCATTATTTATTTATTTCTTGATATCAATGTTGATATCATTTTGTTATCGCTCTAGGGATGAATTGTGAGAAATTATCTCTTTATTCATTCATTTTGAAAGACCTAAAAAGTAATGTTAATGATGGACTAACCTAGAAACCAATATCTGTTCCTTGGAATTTGCTAGCTTCCTCTCACAGGGCCCTGAGATAAGAAGAATTCACACTGCCCCTCCTTTCCTGTGAGTCAACAGGTGGTAAATAGGGTCAAGAGATAGCTGTTATTCTGGTTTGCCCAGACAAGATTAATTAACACACCTGAGGCCCTAAGGCCTGCTGACCCTAATAGCAGACCATCCGGCCTCCAAGGGTCATGTACTCAATGGAAAGAGGGTCCCACCCCCTCCCTAAGCTTGTGGGTTTGCCTTTAAAAACACCTGGGCCCAGGGGAGGGGGCTTCTCCCTAGCCTGTGTGCGTTTGCACAAACGCTTCCTGTTCTTTAAAGCCTCTTGCGTTTTGCAGCAACTGGACTGGATATTGAGTTCTTGGGGTATCGACTGAACCTGGAAGACTCCTCATTTTGAGGGTCTTACAATTTTATTCCTCAAATCTGTGAGAAAGAATGCAATGATGCCATTGCTGCAGACGCGGAGAGAGAAGGCGCCGCCCTGTGCCATCACACACAGAGGACCGCCCGGCCCGGCCCTGCAGTGCATGCAGGGAGTAATACTCCCTGGCAGTGGCCTTGGGAACAGAGGCTTCATGCAGAGAAGCAGCCATCTAGGTAGGACACTGAAGGGCGCTGGCGCACCAGTGAGGACACAGACAGAGACCACTGTAGGCATAGCAAAGGACTCTGGGAATCATAGTCCCCTTCCACCCTGAGACGGGCTCTCCAAGACTGCGGGGAAAATTCCACAGTGTGGGAAGGGGAGGGGATGTCGTCGGCCAGTGACATCACAGGGAGCAAGGTCCTGGGAAAAGTAGTCCCTGAGAGCAGCAGTGAAGACAGAGGCACCATTTCTGTCATTCTTTTTTGAGGGGGCGTGGCTTCCTTTCCTCACGTGACCCCATCCTTCCCCCCCGGAAACTCCGCCCACAGGCCCCATAGGCTCCGCCCCGCCCCGGATGGCCCCGCCCTTGCACCTGTCTTTCAGGGCCTGTGGCTTCCTGGGCATTTACCACCTGGGCATGGCTGCTGGGCTGTAGGCACATGGGGCGGGGCTGCTGGGTGATGTCAGGGGCTACGCAGGGGCGTCGGGTGGGGCCCTGTTGGCAGCCATGCTGCTGACTTCCCCTGAGCAGCTGGAGGTGAGTGTGGGCAGGGCACATGTGACATGTTACTTGTGACATGTTACATGTCAGGGGTCACGTGTGTGGTTCCCAACCTTCCCACAGGCCTGCACAGGCTTTTGCACACAGCCTGGCCGAGGATACCAGGCAGCAACCACTGGGCGTGGCCACACCCAGCTTCCACCTCATGGAGCAGCTGAGGTGCATGGGGGGTTAAGGGGGTGGGGTGGGGCACACGTCACATGGTACATGTTACATGTCATGGGTCACACATGTGGATCCCATGTCAGGGGTCACAGGTCACATGTGTCCCCCCTCCCCCGCACCATCAGGGACGGCCTGGACCGGATCCTCCCAGCCCATGCTCACGTCCTGGTGTAGGGCCGGCTCTATGTGTCCTTGACTGCAGTGAACACATTCCAGAACCGCCTGGTGTTCCAGTTCCCTACCCGTGAGGACCTCATACAGGTGAGGGGGCGGGGCCGCAAGTGTAAGAATGTGTCATGTTCCATGTTTCCTACATGTATGTTTCATCTGTGTTTGCACATGCGTGTCGCATGTTTGCACATACGTGTATCGTTTTTGCTCATGTGTGTCCCACATTTCCCCTCATGAATGTCCTGTTTCCCCTCATGTGCAGGTCCTTCTCGCCAGCTGCTTCGTCCCCATCTACTCAGGGCTGAAGCCCGTGGAGTTCCAGGGTCAGGTGGGCGGGGCAGTAAGGGGCGGGGTGGTTGGGTGTGGTCACGCGTGTCTGTGACAGGTGACCCCGAACACGCGTGTATATTGTGGCCATTCCTCTCATGTCCCCCGGCCCCCCCATCTCCCCAGGCCTGGGCAGATCGCGCAGCCTCCCCCTGCCCCCTGGAGGTTGCACCCTCACCGTATCCCCATTCTGTGGACGCCATGACATCTCGCCCCACGACCCTGGCCAAGGTCTTGGCTCGTGCGTGCACGTGACTGTACAGGACGTGGAGGTGAGCCGTGTGGGGCTTCCGTGGCCACGCCTGTCACAGCATGCTCGCACAAAACTCACTTCCAGCCCAGCCCACACACACTTCTGGCTCCACCCACACTCATTTCCGGCCCCGCCTAGATCTCCACTGCCAATGTCGCCCGCCTGGCCCGAGCGCTCTTCCCGCTGTCCCGTGCAAGCCTGGAGTCCCTGTACCATGATGGCTTCTGTGACGCCATGAGCTTCCTGTGCTGCGAGGGCCGCTTCTGGTAAACAGGCGTGTGTGCACACATGTATGTAGCTGAATAAATGAAGTCCCTGTGATTTACATGCTTGTCATTTGTTTAACACGCATGTCTTGCCTGTGGCTTCTGTGATCCTAATGCGCCAGCTCCACAACACTTATGTATGTCGCGTGTACACATGACATCCCGGCTGGTGCCGCCTCCATTACATGCAGTTCACATATGGAGTCATGGTGTTTCCATGTGAGCCAGTGCAGTGCGCATTGGAACCTGTGTACATGGCATGTGAGCGCGTATAATTGACATGTGAGCCTCTCGATATGTGAGTTTGTGCAGTTGACTTATGAGGTCATGTTTTTGCCTTGTAGGTCCATGTAGTTAACATGTGAGCCTGTGTATTTGACATGTGATCCCTTGTAGTTAATATGTGAGCCCATGTGCACAACATGGTATTCATGTACTTACCATACATGGTCATGTACTTACATTATGGCTTCATGTACTTACTGTGAGATCCCATGTAGCTAGCATGTGTAACTGGGTAGTTTGCATTGGTGTCACATACTTAGCATGTAAGTAGCACGCGAAGTCATGTGGGCAATATCTGAGCCACTGCAGCAAACGTAGGAGCCCTCAGAGTTTACATACGAGTTCAAGTAATTAACACGAGGACATGCAGTAAACACATGAATTCACATGGATAACATGTTTTATTTGCTTTACCAGGGTGTGGTTGGGGTTGGAGGGGAAATAAATACGTGGTCGATACATTGGCGGTTGGGTTATATATGTGGGTTACATATTTGCACTTGCTCCACCTATGTTACATGTATGATATGCATGTTTATTTTTAGTTGTTTGTTGTTATTTTCTGTTCTTTGACTTGGGCCAGGTCATGTGTGTGAGGGGGGGACACAGGCATGGGCAGGGCGTGCAGGGAGAAAACATGAAGGAGGAAAAAATAAAACTAAAAAGAAGGGAAAGAACCCGCGAAACAATAACGGTGGAGACGAACAACAACAACAACAACAACAATAATAGTGGGGAAAGAATGGGCTTAAATACTGACTCACAGCACAGTAGAAAAATTATAGGAATTTTAGCTCCTCCCTACCAGGTGTGTGTTGTCACCAGGTGTGTGTCATCAAAATGGGAAGACTACCAACAAAAGCCTCTGGGCAAGGAGTTCCCGCCAACAGCTTCAGGCTAGCTCAAGACACCTCAGTGGTCCATGGAGGGCCCTACAGGTCCCCCTTTCTCATAATATAAACTAACACCTGCCTTAGGTGGCAGAGAACATAAGCATAATTCCTTACCCATCATTGGAGAGGTCACCCAGGCCCGTAACCTTCCTATCTTAGGTTAGATATTTGCCCCCTCTGTGTTACCCTTCACTGGTGAATAGTTTGTTCAGCCACATGTGGGCAGAGGCATTTTCTCTTGAGTCAAAGACAGTATCTGTCTTGTTAGAAAGTTGGCCCGGGCCTCTTTAGTGCTGTGGCAAAATAGCACCAAGTGCAAGGCCTACAAACCCAAATGATCTGCCCACAAGTTGAAGTCCTTGTAAAAAGCTTTCTGCATTGGCAAGTGGCACTCAGGTTTCATAGATGTTAATGACCTGCATGGATAAAGCATATGTATAACTTAAAAACTGATCACTCCAGGATTTCTGGAGAAAAATGATGAATTAACACAGATATGTGTGAAAGACAGAACAAGAAGCCATATGAGCTTCTCACAAAAATTCAAGTGTTCCTACAGGAGATTAGTTTGTAAGTTTAGTTTAAAAATGCCAATTTGTACTAGATAATAAAGTGTGATTTGGGTGGCTAAGACTTAAGCCAAATCACCTGATAGTTGATCTACTGTGCTTGCAGGATTTACAGATTGGGAGAGGGCTATGGTAGAATCTGTTGCTTCAGTGGTAAAGGCAGCATTGGCAGCCATGTCCCAGAATCTCCTATCCTCTGTGCTGCACACATGGGTATGTCCCCGCAACAGCAGTTACATTTGGCAGACCTGCTGAGAACAATTGAAACTTCCTCCAAAATTATTAGCATTGTTTACAATAATAAGAATGGAACCAGAATACAGTACCTGAGATGAAATTGAAATTCTTGTCCTTTGTATAAAAGTATAAATTTATAGCCACTTGATCCAAACTATAATTAATGGTCTGGAAAAAAGGCCACATATGGCTACTCAGACCCACTGGCATCAGGATAGGTAGATTCTTGAAGACCCATCAGACCTTCTTTCTGGCTCTTAAATCACCATCCCTCTGCACATGGCGAATCAGCCACTCAGGCACCCAAATAGGGTTATCTGCGTCTTGTGGAAACACACAAACTGACCTTCGAGACCATACTAGATCTGGGTCAGGGCCTCCCCATTTTGCAGTAGTGACACTCTTCCACATAACTGAGCCATAGTCAGATGACCCAGGGCCCCAATGCCTGTTGGCCACAGATCGAGTAGCACCATCAATAGTTAAAAAAATTAAAATATAAAGGACAAGAGAAAAGTGATTATGAGGAGATCCTGTAAACTCCCCTTGTTTTGTTTTATTAATATGCTTTAATTGTGAGATGTGCATGTTCCACCATGGCCTGACCCTGAGGATTATAAGGGATATCCATCTTACATGAGATAAAAAAATTTTTTTTTTTGAAAAAGCGTTAAAACCCTGACTAGTATAAGCAGGGCCATTATCAGGTTTTAATTGTCTGGGCATTCCCATATAAGCATAGGCTTGTAAACAATGGCTCTTAACATCCTTAAGCCTTTCTCAGGTATGAACACAGGCAAATATGAGATGAGAATGGGTATCCACAGATACATGAACAAATTGTAGTCGACCAAAGGAAGGAACACGAGTAACATCCATCTGATAGATATCATTAGGTGTGATACTACGGGGGTTAACTCCAAGGTGTGGAACAGGTAAGAACTCTGCACATAGGGGCCAATTCTTAACTATATCAATAGCTTGGTCTCTAGTAATTTTAAAATGGAATTTAAGTGACCCTGTAATAAGCTGGAAGGTTGTATGTGCTTTGCAGGCTGCTTCATAACCAGATTCTCTCATCAGTATGATGGTACTACCTCTTTTAGTATTAAAATCAACAATGTCATTTTCTTCACTTAAAGGGCTAGGCAAATCATAATGCGCTCGGAGATATCCTACAAAAATTGGATGAGAGAGCCTCCATAGTAGGCTTTGTATGGCTAGTAAATGTTCTTGTACATGAGACACTGGAGCTATATAAGCAGCAGTTTCTAAGGGAGCCAATATATTATATACATATTTACTATCCATGTATAAGTTAAATGGCTCATCAGAAAAATGTTTAAGGGCTAATTGTACTGCAGCTATTTCTGTGAATTGTGCAGCCTTCTCTTTAAGTATAGAGCATTTGATAATGGGAAAAGAAACAACTACTTCACAACCATTTGAAGAGCCATCTGTAAATACATTACGGGCCCCCTTCAGAGGATTTTGGGAAATAACCTTGGGGAAACACACAGGGTGATTTTTAAAACAATGAGCTAACTTACTGGAAGGAAAATGACTATCAAAGCAGCAGGGTGTAGAAAACAAGTAATGTGCCCACTCCTCATTAAACTGTTGAAACCATTGTATCTGTTGTTGAGTATAGGGAGTAACAATTACATCTGGCATCTTGCCAAAAACATGAATACTCATTTTGTATGCCTTTTGAATAATAGAAAGCATTGCCTGAGGATAAGATCTAACTGTCTTTCTTGGGGCTGCATGTTCATGCACCCATAATATAGGACCAGTTTGCCAAAATACCGCAATAGGGGAATACCTGAAGCAAAGACTAATAACATCAAGTTCTGAGAATAGTCAATATAATTTAAATGTGCAGGTTGGAGATATTTTTGCATAAGCTGTACACATTCTCCCACAGCAGGCGTTAAGATGCGCGAAGAAGTGGGATCAGAATCTCCTTGTAAAATATCAAATAATGGTCTAAGCTGCCCAGTGGGTAGGGCCAAACTAGATCGAACCCAATTTATGTCTCCCAATAATTTTTGAAAATCATTAAGGGTGGTTAGATTATCCAGCCTTAAAGTAATCTTTTGAGGACGGATACCAGAAAATAACAAATGATGACCCAGGTATTGATAGGGAAATTCTTGTTGCCCCTTTTCTGGGGCTAATCATAAACCCGCTAATTGAAGATTATGTTGCAATTCTCCAAAAGCCTCATTCATTTCCTTAGAATCCAGGCCGGCTAAAAGAATATCATATGTATAATATGTAGGGATTGAAATTTCTCTCTAATGGGGGCAATGGCCAATGATACATAAATTTGCCAAATAGTGGGACTATTGGCCATTCCTTGAGGCAAGACCACCCATTGATATCTTTTATAGGGCTGTTTAAAGTTAATAGAAGGAATGCTAAATGCAAATCGCTCACTATCCTGAGGTTGCAAAGGAATGCTAAAAAAAAAGCAATATAGCCTTGAGGAATACCCACAGGGGAAGGAAAGCCAGGTTGTGTTGCTCCCATAATTTACATGCAATCATTAATAGCTCGGATATCTTGTAGGAGTCTCCATTTTCCAGAATTTTTCTTTATAACAAAGATTGAGGTATTCCATGGGGAAGTGGAAGTAACAATATGTCCTGCCTCTAATTGTTCCTTTACAAGTTGATGTGCAGCCTGTAACTTCTCAATAGATAAGGGCCATTGCTCCACCCACAGTGGGTTATCAGTTTTCCAGATAATAGAAATGGGACCAGGCTACATAGCAATAGCCCCTAGGGAAAATTTCCCATCCCAGAGCGATCTCCGGCTCTTTTGATAATTAAATTTTTGGATGCAACAGACTGAGGGTCACCGTGTAGGAATTTACCCAGTCTTTTTCCTTGTACATAACCTTGGTCAGCCAGCATATTTTTTAACAGGTTCAGTAGTAAGGACTGCTCCTTTGGCCTGAAGAACATCTCTCCCCCAAAGAATAACAGGTATATGACATAACACAAAAGGCTGAAAAATTCCTGTATGTCCTTCATCACCTGACCATTTAAGAAACTGAGTACTACATTCTGGAGTACAGCAGTTCCCACTCCTTGTAAATGAGTGGAGGCTGGATGAAGAGGACATGCTTTTTTTGCTATTACTGAGGAGTCCACCCCTGTGTCCCCAAGTCCAGAAAATCATCTACCTTGTATGGTAAGGGTGAGCATGGGGCGCTGTTCAAGAGTTGAAACCCAAAAGGCACCCATGGGACCTGTGGACCCCAAACCAGCAGATCCCCTGATATCCTTTAAAAAGGGATTGTTGGTTTTGAACATAGGGAGAAGTACCAATTGCACTATCCGAGCACCCTGTGGTATCATTAATACCCCCATTTCTGCCCTAAACATGATTTTTATTTCTCCTTGAATGTCTGAATCTACTACTCCTGGAATAACTCTAATTCCTTTCAACAAGGCACTACTGCATCCTAATAATAGCCCTATTGTTCCTGGGGGAAGTGGCCAAAGACTCCTGTTCTCAAGGCTTGAGTGTCCATTTGTGGTGTTAATATTGCACCGGTGGCAGAACAGAGGTCCAATCCTGCGCTCCCTGGGGTACCTCAGGTAAGGTCCTGGACATAAAGGGGTTTCTCTGAGGGATCATATGATCATCTGTATAGGGTGAGTTACAGGTGTATCCATTGCCCCATACACCTTGGCTTGAGGAGCCCGAGGCTAGCCCCGCTTCCAGTTTCCCTGAGCCAGTAAAGGATTACCAAGAGCGTCTGTCTTTGTCCTACATTACTTGCTCCAATGATGACCCTTACAGCAATGTGGGCAAAGCCCTGGCCTAGGGCTCAATTTCATTGCCACACCTGGGGGGCAGTTCCTTTTGAAATGTCCTGGCTGTCCACATCCAAAGCAACTCTTTGTTCTGGCTCCTCCATTGTTCTCCCCTCTTTTCACGACTGAAACTATAACCTGGCCCATAATGTGATGCCCATCTATGTCCCAACATATGCGTATATAGTCATTAAGACTTTTGGACTTATGGGGACATAAAGCCTCTTTACATTACATTGTCTACTGTTTCTTTTGCCTTACATATGACTCTCAGGTTCAGTAGGTTCCATTTATAAAATATTGATCCCACTGTTTGCTATTTTGACTAGTCATAATTCTCCTGTAGAGAGCTGCGAAGTGCCGCACCTTAAAGATGGCACTGGTTTCTGCCCTCCACCTTCCCGACGGCGAGTACTCTCTGTATTAAACAATTCCATATTTGGCTAAAAGCTGAGAATCTGGCTTGCTTCTGTGTATATGTACCTGTCTGTTTTTGTTTTTCACCGCATGGCGTTCTGGGGTTGACTGCCCAAGGGCTTTTAAGCTGTGGGCTGGGCTGCCCCCTGGGTCAGAAGATTATACAAGGTTCCTGAATAAACTGCTTAAAGAAGAGTCTGAACGTTGTGTTTTCTTTGCTGGTCAAAGTAGAGGCGACACTCTCTTGTAAAAATTCCTTCAAGAGTAACTCGTACTTTCTCTTCTAAGAGGTTTAGGGCAGCTGGACTAATGTTTAGGTCTTTGATCCATGTGTTCTAAGTTTTGTGTATAGCGATTCACATGGGTCTCTTTGTAGTCTTCTACATATCATCATCCAGTTTTGCCAGAACAATTTGTTGAAAATGATTGCCTCCTTCCATTGTATTATTTTTCCTGTTTCATCAAAACTCAGGAATTTGTAGGTGTGTTGGTAAATATCAAGATTTTCAGTTCCATTTGTCTACCTTTCTATATGTGTGACAATATCAAGTGTGCTTTTTGGTACTTTAGCTCTATAATAGAGCTTAGGGCTTGAAGTCGGAGAATGTGATGCTTTCTGAAGTTCCTTTATTATACAGCATTGTTTTGACTATTGTGACTCTTTTGTTGTTCCATATACTGTTGAGTATTGTTTTTTCAAGGGCAGTGAAGTAATAAATGTGCTAGGATTTTTCCTGGGAATGCTTTGAATCTGTAGATTGCTTTTGGCAAAATTGGAGTTTTTACTATATTTATCTTACCAATTCAAGATCATGGGTGATCTTTCCATTTTCTAGTATCTTCTTTAATTTCCTTCTTTAAAGACACAAGACCATACAATATAGGCCTTCTACTAGTTTGGTTATAGTTACCCCAAGATGTTATTTGTTGTTTTTCCTATTGTAAAGGGTGGTGACTCTCATCCCTTTTATCTTCTGTATATAGTAAGGCTACTGATTTTTTTTTTTTTGTTTTTATTAGTCTTGTGTACTGTCACTGTTTGAAAGGTATTTATCATCTGTAGGAGTTCATTGGTAGAGTTTTTTGGGTCACTTATGTAAACTATCATATCATCTGCTAAAATAAAAAATTGACTTATTACTTTCCAATTTGTGTCCCTTTGATCTTTTTTTTCTTGTTTTCTTTCTGTAGCTAGATCTTCAAGCACAATATTGAAGATTTATGGAGAGAATGGACAGATGTCTTGTTCCTTATTTTAGAGGAATTGTCTTAAGCTTCTCTCCACATAGGTTAATGTTCTATGTTGCGTTACTGTATATTGCTTTTATTATGTTTAGGTAGGTTTCTGTTATCCCTGTTCTTTCCAAGGACTTTATCATAAAAGGGTGTTTGATTTTGACACTGGCATTTTCAGCATTTAGTGAGATGATAATGTGATTTTTCTGTTTTACTTTATGTATATGGTGGATCAAATTGATAGATTTTCATCTATCTGTGACATGTAGCCTACTTGGTCATGGTAGAGGACATATTTGATGTGTTCATGTAATCGAGTTTCCAGTATTTTATTGAATACTTTTGCATTATCGTTCATGAGGGATATCTGCCTGTAATTCTGTTTCTTAGTTGTGTCTTTGTGAGGCTTGCATATCAAGGTAATTGAAAACTAATTAAAAAATGGTAATGAACCTTTTGCTTCTATTGTGTGAGAAAATATGAGGAGTATTGGTATTAGCACTTCTATGAAATATTTGTTTGAATTCTGCACTGAAGTCCTTTGGCCTTGTGTCTATGTGTTTGTTATTGTTTTTTTGTTTTTTTTTTTTGAGCTTTGGTGGAGTTTCATGACTGTTTCTATTTTAGTATGTGATCTAAATCTATTTAAATTGCTTATTTTTCCTTGTTTTGAATTTGATAAGTGATAACAATCCAGAAATCTGTCCATTTCCCTTAGATTTTTTACTTTTGTATAGTACATGTTTTCAAAGTATGAACTGAAATGTCTCTGGGTTTCCTCAGTGTTTGTTCGTATATCCCCATTTTCATTTCAGATTTTGCTGGTTTGCATGTTCTCTCTCTGCTTCTTGATTTGTTTGCCCCTAAGGTTTGTCTATCTTGTTTATTTTTCAAAGAAACAACTTTTTGTTCTATTCATTTTTTTTTTGTATTGGTTTCCATGTTCCTACTTTATTGATTATAGCCCTCAAATTGATTATTCACTGGCAGGTACTCCTCCAGGGTAAGTTTGTTTCTTTTTGGTCTATGCCTTTCAGTTGAGCTCTTTATTATATAATTTGACTGTCATCTGTTTACTTCACATGAGCACTGATTGCAATGAACTTTCCTTGTAAAACTGCTTTAAAAGTGTCCCATAAGTTCAGGTATGTTCTGTCTTCATTTTCATTGAATTCTACAAATCTTTTATTTATTTCATTATTTCTTCCTGGACCAGGCAATGGTAATTTACTCATTATTCAGTTTCTATGAATTTGTAGGGTTCTGCAGTTTGTATTCTTGTAGAATTCCAACTCAAAATCATGGTGATCTGATAAGATATAGGGGGCTATTCAATTTTATTTTATTTTTTATCTGTTGAGGTTTGTTATGTTGCCTTGTATGTAGTCTGTTTTACAGAAGGTTCCATGTGTAGCTGAGAAGAAGGTATATTCTTCTGTGTTTGGACTGGATGTTCTATAAATGACTACTAAAACCAAGTGGGACAAAACTTTTGTTAGTTCCTGTGTTTGTTTGTGAAACTTAAGTTTGGTAATCCTGATTAGTGTTCAGAATGGGGTGGTGAAATCTCCCACTATGAGTAAGGTTTTATGTGAGCTTTGAGTTTTACTAGTATTTCTCTTAAGAATGTGGGTACCTTTTAATTTGGATCAGAGATGTTCAGAATTGAGACTTTATATTGATGGATTTCTCCCATGCTGATTATTAAATGAACTTCTTCATCTCTTGAGTGATTTTGGTTTGAAATTAAACTTCTTAATATTTAGATACCTACACCTGCTTCCTTCTTGAGTTCCTTTGATTGGAAGATATTTTGCAAACCTTTAACACTGAGGTAATATCTGTCTTTGAAACTTAGATGCATTTCTTGTATGCACTAGAAGGATGGAATCTGTCTTAATATACACTCTGTTAGCCTGTGTGTTTTTATAGGCAATAAGACCGTTAATATTTTGGGAAATTAAAGACCATAGATTGCTAATTCTTGTTTGATTCATTGTTGTTGGTGGTGGTATTGTGAGTATACTCGCCCACTTTTTCTTTTTGGTTCTTGTAAACTGATATTAACTTTGCCTATGTCTTCATTATTGTAGTTAGCTTGCTTGGATAGAATTTCTTTCCAGAATTTTCTGTAGGACTTGATTTATGTAAATATGGTTAGGAAATCTGGCTTTGACATTAAATATCTTGTTTTTGCTGTCTATAGTGATTGAGAGTTTTGCACATTATTTTAGACTGGGCTGGCATGTGAGGACTCTTATTCTTTGTTCATAATCTATCCAGTACCATCTGGCCTTGAAAGATTCCAAGTATAATTCAGTTGCAATTTTGATAGGTCTGCCTCTATATGTTACTAGGTCTTATTGTTTTGCTCTTAATGTTCTCTTGTCATTATGTATGATAGGTGTTTTGATAATTAAGTTCCTTGGCGACTTTTAATATTTAAATTTAAGTCTATTTGTGTTTAGTATGCTTCTAGTACTTTCATTGGCACATACTTCTGACTGGAAATGATTACTTCAAGGAATTTGTTGAATATGCTTTCTTCCCCTTTGATCTGTGCTTCTTCACATTCTTGTATGTCTATTATTGTAAGATTTGGTCTTTTCACTGTGTCCCATATTTCCTATATATTTTGTGCTAAGGATTTGTTGGATTTAAATTTTATTTCCTCGGTGAATTGATTTCCTCTAGATTATCTTCAATGCCTGACATTCCCTCTTTGATCTGTTGTATACTGTTGGTTATGCTTGCATTTGTAGTTCTTTACAGTTTACCCAATTTTCCAGTCTCCAATATTCTCTCAATGTGTGTGTGTCAGTGTGTGTGTGTGTGTGTGTGTGTGTGTGTTTGTGTTTATTGTCCCTATTTCACTTTTCAGGTCTTGAACTGTTTGAATGGTTTCCTTCATCTGTTTGATTGTTTTTTCTTGGCTTTCTTATTTTCTTTAAGATATTTGTTCATTTCTTGCATTTTTCTTGTTGTTTTCCTGTATTTCTTTCAATTACTTTTTGGTTTTTTCTTCCATTGTTTTAGTGAATTTTCTCATATCCTCCTTGAGGTCCTCTATCAGTTTTATGAAGTTGTTTTTTAGGTTGTTATCTTCTGCTTCATCTGTTTTGTTGTTTCCATGTCTAGTTTGTGTAGAGACCTTAGGTTCTACTGGTCTTTGTATTGTTGAATCTACTTTTTATATTGCCATCCACCATTTCTTCTCCCAGTGGGTGCACTTGGAGTCTTTCTTTTTCTCTGTCCTCCTGTCTTGGTGGGTGTATCTGGGTAAACAGTTTCATATCTGTATCTCTGGATAATATGAGCTCTCTTGGAGTTCTCTCAACCAGAGGCCACAGAAGAGCTAATGATATGGAGTAAGAAGACTCAGGATGGTCTCCAGCATTCAGGGAGAGTGCAAATGATGGGGATCAAAGATCAGGTGAGTATAGGCTCAATGTGGTCCTGTATGGGTAGGCAATTCCATTATGTTCAGACCCCGCCCAGGAAGTTCAAAGGAGATGGATTTAATATTGGGACCACTGGGGCTAAACACTTATCTTGAGCAGTGTCCCCAGGAGGGCCAAGGATAGGGGGAAGGCATTCTGTGGGTGGGGGGATTCAACTAGGCCTGCTCCCAGACTCACCAGAGGCAGATTGCAAGTGATGGGGCCCAAAATCAGGTGAATGTAATCTTAAGGTGGTCCTGCTTGGATTGGTGGATTCAATATGCTCAGAGTGGAACCTCAGGCAGATTGTAGGCATAGGGGACTAAACATAGGATGAGAGCAGTGTCAAGATAATCCTGGGTGATAGGAGCATGCAGTGTGCTCAGAGCTAATCCATGAAGTTCCAAGGAGAAGGACAGTTTATTGGACCAAGGCTCATTGTCATCAGTGACCCAGAAGGACCATGGTTGAGGGGAAGGAAGTTTCTGGGTGGTACATGTACCAGAATTCCAGGACTGAACCACTCAGGCCAATGATATGGGGGGTTGGAGGTGCAGAATTAACTCAGGGAAGAATTGGGGGGGGTCACCCAGGCCTGGTTCCACACTCAACTCTGGTGGAGGGAAAGCAATGGATCTCAAAGATAAGGTGAGCACAGGCTCAAGGTGGATCTTCATTGATAGGTGGTTCCTGGATGCTCAGAGCAAATCCAGGATGTTGTTTGGTGTTGGAGGGGTTCTAGGACATTCTCTGGGCAAGGGCTTTCCACCAGCTGTGTGGCCAGCAGGGCCAAGGTTCCCACATATGTTTTCCATTAAATACTTTTATTTTTGTTTGTTTATATTTTGTTAATTTAACACTCATTTAATAATGTCTCCCTGTCTACTCCTTTGTGTATAATTTCTAATCATGTGCTTCGGACACAGACATTAAGAATTGAAATATCATATTGGTGGAGTCGTCCTTTGAGTATGGATTGTTCTTCAGAAATTCATTTGATTGACTTTTGTTTGAAGTCTATTTTGGTAGATACTAAATGGCAAAACCGGGTCACATGCAATGACTAGTAAATAAATTTTAGAACTAATTGGGAGAAGAAAAGAATCATCTTCAGATGGTGAGGGTCAAATTGGAGTGCAGTGTGGGAAGAAAACAAGAAAAGCACAGAATCACAAGTATGTGAAGATGAAATGATGAAACCCTGTACTTTCTATTTTAAACTAAAAAAAATATTTAAAATTAAGATCAATTGAGGTATATCAAAGGGAAATGTCACTTACATTGAAAGCCATTTTCCCAATTGAGTTCAATTCAAGGGACCTAAAATTTAAGAGGCTAGAACCAGCTCCTGAAAATTATGTATGGATTGCTAAAGATTGTGGGGTAGCACATGCGCACAGGCATGTGCTTGATCACAAAGAACACATTCAATTAAACTACTCAAGTAATAGAAAAACTTTTAATTGCAAATTTAAATCTGGGGAAGTAGAACTAGGTCAAGGCTAAGGATGCTTTGCTCTTTTCCCAAAGTCCTGAGTTCATATCTCAGTATTCATGGCTAGTGGCTTTTACAACCGTTAACTCTCGCTCCAATTATATAGTGCCCTTTTTTGGCTTTTGCAGGCAGGCACATGAATTTTACACATTCATACAGACACAATTCACATTATGAAAACAAATGTTTGTAGTAAACTTTTATTAAAAAATAAACTCAACAAAATATCAAGGAACCATCACACTAGGTTAGGAAGAGTAATAGGGATAAAACCAATTTCAATGTCAAGTCTAGGGGAACTAGGTTAAATTTGTAAGTTTCATGGTGGATAGAATAGGTCCCAAAGTTGTCTTCTGTTCTACACAAACACACACACAAACACACACATACACACACACACACACAAACATACACACATCCTGTGTTCATGTGAGTACAAGCAAAAGCCTGAAAAATCATTTCATGTTGCTTATTTTGCCCAGGCCCTGGCCCCTGGCCCCTGGCCTCTGGCCCCTGGCCCCTGGCCCCTGGCCACAGGCCACTGGCCCTGGCCCTGGCCCTGGCTGTTCTGGAGCAATGCAAATCTAAACAATGCCGAGAAACCATGGGATCAAGCTCCTCTAAAGGGCAGAGAATGAAGAGGTATTATTTTATTTTCAAAAAAAGGGAAAAGGTTTATGGTAGAGGCGACTAATTTTATTATATCCATTCTAGGAATTTGAAAATTGAAGCATAGAAAAAAGGATCAAAATACTCATCATTTTACTTGAATGGCATTATGATGCTTTCGTTTTCATGCTTATGTCACTATAGGCTTGTTGTAGCTTGAGAGATGGGTAAATATGTTAAACCCAAAAGAAAGAGCCCTGCTTTGTTTCTGTGAGAAACTCAGTGAGACTGTAAGGTTAGTTCTTCTTCAGTTATGCTCCTTTTAGCATGTGGGAGGGGCACTAAAATGTGACAGAATGTTGGTTCACAAATGTTGCCTGGCAACCCTGCTTGCATTCTGTATCCTGGTATCATGGGCCAAGGACCAGAGAGCAGCTTCTAGAAAGTGTTATCATGGGACATTACATTCTCTCAAGATAACTATCTCCTAAAACTTTCAATGACAGCGTTTGATTCCCCTAACCAAGTCATAGCCACACCTCTGGAAGTTTGCCTACAGCTTTTACTGGTCACCAAATTCTAGATTACCTAATTATCAGAGAACATTCATTTTCTTCTGTTTATGAATTCTCTCTCTCCTAAGAATTAATACTATGGAAGCAAAGATAATAAGACTCACAATTATTCATCAAAAGGCGAGTTTGTCATTGTTAACTTCCTTCAGGATGGTGATAATCCATGTGTTAGAGTAGACTTAGGGATTATTGGATTGCAGGCCATCTCTTTGAGGCAGCCGTCCAACATGAAATATGTAGGATCTTCTAAAAACCCTGCATACACAATGACATTTCAGCATTTAAACATTTCATGACTCTGCTCTCCGTTTAAATAAGGGATGAACCTGGGAGTTTCCCACAGTCATGTTGGAGTCAGTGAGAGTCAATTGTGTCGAGTATGGCAGACCATTTCTTCATCTGATTATGTTTTTATTTGATTATTAAAATAGGACATTAGATAATCCATGATCAGTGGATTCCACAATGTGGGAAGCAATTATTATGGACCATCTAAATATCAATTTTGTAGTTAAAATATTTAAATTAATCACGACAGCATCTTTCAAGAGCCTGGTTTGGTGCCACCTTAGGGAAGTGGGTGATGTTACATGAACTCATTGTTTGATTATTTAACTATATAAAACAATGATTATATCATCCATGACACCTGGATTCTGGTGCCACAGATCATCTAATTACATAATTAAAGTATTTAAATTGACAGTTTGTGCTAATACCCAAGACAATGTAAATATGTATAAAGTTATGTAAACCAAAAATCCTCCATTCCATGAAGAGACCTGTAAAGCTCCCTGTGTGGAGATAATGTGTAATATCATCACATTTTATGATACATTGATTCAATTGAGGATGATGACATCCTTCATGACTGGAGTCTGGCCATGCTTCCCTGCCAGTGAAATGCTACATCACCTATTTATTGTGACAGTTAGCTATTACTGACTTATTTAATTCTGGTGTTTATCTGCCTATGTCTTATTTCCCCCTTGAATAAACATCTATTGGGCGTATTTGTTTATCCTGATCCTGATTTAACCCCATTATCTGGTGTCAGGAGTGGGATTTACCAGGATTTCACCCAGGTGGAGAAGCCGTCCCCCTCCCCCCACCTTCCCCAACGGGTAGGGTTTAACCAGGTGTACTCACCACAGCTTTGGGACATTTGCCTCTTCCTTACCGCAAAGCAAATCTTTGCCGCTAATGCAGACCTGAG